>NC_069502.1:1154782482-1154958723 GCF_027579735.1 Bombina bombina
CAAACAGCGTTTTCCCCTTGAAAGGAATGTTTAGTAGCTTGTTCTTGGAAGACGCATCAGCCGACCAAGATTTCAACCAAAGCGCTCTGCGCGCCACAATAGCAAACCCAGAATTCTTAGCCGCTAACTTAGCCAATTGCAAAGAGGCGTCTAGAGTGAAAGAATTAGCCAATTTGAGAGCATTGACTCTGTCCATAATCTCCTCATAAGGAGGCGAGTCACTATCGAGCACCTTAATCAGTTCATCAAACCAGAAATATGCGGCTGTAGTGACAGGGACAATGCATGAAATGGGTTGTAGAAGGTAACCCTGCTGAACAAACATCTTTTTAAGCAAACCTTCTAATTTTTTATCCATAGGATCTTTGAAAGCACAACTATCCTCTATGGGAATAGTGGTGCGTTTGTTTAAAGTAGAAACCGCTCCCTCGACCTTGGGGACTGACTGCCATAAGTCCTTTCTGGGGTCGACCATAGGAAACAATTTTTTAAATATGGGGGGAGGGACGAAAGGAATACCGGGCCTTTCCCATTCTTTATTAACAATGTCCGCCACCCGCTTGGGTATAGGAAAAGCTTCTGGGAGCCCCGGCACCTCTAGGAACTTGTCCATTTTACATAGTTTCTCTGGGATGACCAAATTTTCACAATCATCCAGAGTGGATAATACCTCCTTAAGCAAAATGCGGAGATGTTCCAATTTAAATTTAAAAGTAATCACATCAGATTCAGCCTGCTGAGAAATATTCCCTAAATCAGTAATTTCTCCCTCAGACAAAACCTCCCTGGCCCCCTCAGATTGGGTTAGGGGCCCTTCAGAGATATTAATATCAGCGTCGTCATGCTCTTCAGTAACTAAAACAGAGCATCCACGCTTACGCTGACAAGGGTTCATTTTGGCTAAAATGTTTTTGACAGAATTATCCATTACAGCCGTTAATTGTTGCATAGTAAGGAGTATTGGCGCGCTAGATGTACTAGGGGCCTCCTGAGTGGGCAAGACTCGTGTAGACGAAGGTGGGAATGATGCAGTACCATGCTTACTCCCCTCACTTGAGGAATCATCTTGGGCATCATTGTCATTATCACATAAATCACATTTATTTAAATGAATAGGAATTCTGGCTTCCCCACATTCAGAACACAGTCTATCTGGTAGTTCAGACATGTTAAACAGGCATAAACTTGATAAGAAAGTACAAAAAACGTTTTGAAATAAAACCGTTACTGTCACTTTAAATTTTAAACTGAACACACTTTATTACTGCAATTGCGAAAAAACATGAAGGAATTGTTCAAAATTCACCAAACTTTCACCACAGTGTCTTAAAGCCTTGAAAATATTGCACACCAAATTTGGAAGCTTTAACCCTTAAAATAACGGAACCGGAGCCGTTTTAAGCTTTAACCCCTTTACAGTCCCTGGTATCTGCTTTGCTGAGACCCAACCAAACCCAAGGGGAATACGATACCAAATGATGCCTTCAGAAGTCTTTTGTAAGTATCAGAGCTCCTCTCACATGCGACTGCATGCCATGCCTCTCAAAAACAAGTGCGCAACACCGGCGCGAAAATGAGACTCTGCCTATGCTTTGGGAAAGCCCCTAAAGAATAAGGTGTCTAAAACAGTGCCTGCCGATATTATTATATCAAAATACCCAGAATAAATGATTCCTCAAGGCTAAATAAGTGTTAATTCAATCGATTTAGCCCAAAAAATGTCTACAGTCTAAATAAGCCCTTGTGAAGCCCTTATTTACAATCGTAATAAACATGGCTTACCGGATCCCATAGGGAAAATGACAGCTTCCAGCATTACATCGTCTTGTTAGAATGTGTCATACCTCAAGCAGCAAAGACTGCAAACTGTTCCCCCAACTGAAGTTAATGCTCTCAACAGTCCTGTGTGGAACAGCCATGGATTTTAGTTACGGTTGCTAAAATCATTTTCCTCATACAAACAGAATTCTTCATCTCTTTTCTGTTTCTGAGTAAATAGTACGTACCAGCACTATTTGAAAATAACAAACTCTTGATTGAATAATGAAAAACTACAGTTAAACACTAAAAAACTCTAAGCCATCTCCGTGGAGATGTTGCCTGTACAACGGCAAAGAGAATGACTGGGGTAGGCGGAGCCTAGGAGGGATCATGTGACCAGCTTTGCTGGGCTCTTTGCCATTTCCTGTTGGGGAAGAGAATATCCCACAAGTAAGGATGACGCCGTGGACCGGACACACCTATGTTGGAGAAAAAGATACCCCCCCACACTGTATTGAATCAGCATAAGAAGCGCAACATGTGTCCTCTAGGAGTCTGTCTTTTAGTGTGACCTATTACAGTTGGATAACATTGGTGAAAGTGACCAGCAGCAATCATGAGTGAAGGATGGATATGGGGGGGGAAGAGATGGAAAACAAAAAAAACAAAAAAACCGAAATTTATGCTTACCTGATAAATTTATTTCTCTTGTGGTGTATCCAGTCCACGGATCATCCATTACTTGTGGGATATTCTCCTTCCCAACAGGAAGCTGCAAGAAGATCACCCACAGCAGAGCTGTCTATATAGCTCCTCCCCTAACTGCCACCTCCCAGTCATTCGACCGAAGACAAGCAAGAGAAAGGAGAAACTATAGGGTGCAGTGGTGACTGTAGTTTAAAAATTTAAAAAACACCTGCCTTAAAAAGACAGGGCGGGCCGTGGACTGGATACACCACAAGAGAAATAAATTTATCAGGTAAGCATAAATTTCGTTTTCTCTTGTAAGGTATATCCAGTCCACGGATCATCCATTACTTGTGGGATACCAATACCAAAGCTTTAGGACACAGATGAAGGGAGGGACAAGGCAGGTGCTTAAACGGAAGGCACCACTGCCTGTAAGACCTTTCTCCCAAAAATAGCCTCCGAAGAAGCAAAAGTATCAAATTTGTAGAATTTAGAAAAAGTATGGAGCGAAGACCAAGTCGCCGCCTTGCAAATCTGTTCAACAGAAGCCTCATTTTTAAAAGCCCATGTGGAAGCCACTGCTCTAGTGGAATGAGCTGTAATTCTTACAGGAGGCTGCTGGCTAGCAGTCTCATAAGATAAGCGGATTATACTTCTTAACCAAAAGGAAAGAGAAGTTGCTGAAGCCTTTTGGCCTCTTCTCTGTCCAGAGTAAACAACAAACAATGCCGATGTTTGACGAAAATCCTTAGTATCTTGTAAATAAAACTTTAAAGCACGAACCACGTCAAGATTATGTAATAGACGTTCCTTCTTTGAAGGAGGATTAGGACACAGTGACAGAACAACAATCTCCTGATTGATATTCTTATTAGATACCACCTTAGGAAGAAACCCAGGTTTGGTACGCAAAACTACCTTATCTGCATGGAAGATCAGATAAGGGGAATCACACTGTAAGGCAGATAACTCTGAAACTCTTCGAGCCAAAGAAATAGCTACCAAAAACAGAACTTTCCAAGATAAAAGCTTGATATCTATGGAATGCAGAGGTTCAAACGGAACCCCTTGAAGAACTTTAAGAACTAAATTTAAACTCCATGGCGGAGCAACAGGTTTAAACACAGGCTTGATTCTAACTGAAGCCTGACAAAACGTCTGGAACATCCGCCAGACGCTTGTGCAAAAGAATAGACAGAGCAGAAATCTGTCCCTTTAAGGAACTAGCTGACAATCCCTTCTCCAATCCCTCTTGGAGAAAAGATAATATCCTGGGAATCCTGACTTTACTCCATGAGTAACCCTTGGATTCACACCAATGAAGATATTTACACCATATCTTATGATAGATTTTCCTGGTGACAGGCTTTCGAGCCTGAATTAAGGTATCAATGACTGACTCGGAGAAACCGCGTTTTGATAAAATCAAGCGTTCAATCTCCAAGCAGTCAGACGCAGAGAAATTAGATTTGGATGGTTGAAAGGACCCTGAAGTAGAAGGTCCTGTCTCAGCGGTAGAGTCCATGGTGGAAGGGATGACATGTCCACCAGATCTGCATACCAAGTCCTGCGTGGCCACACAGGTGCTATCAAAATCACCGAAGCTCTCTCCTGCTTGATCTTGGCAGACGAGGGAGCAGAGGAAACGGTGTAAACTTGGCGTTCTGACGAGACGCCATGAGATCCAATTCTGGTTTGCCCCAACGTTGAATCAACTGTGCAAACACTTCCGGATGGAGTTCCCACTCCCCCGGATGAAAAGTCTACCGACTTAGAAAATCCGCCTCCCAGTTCTCTACTCCTGGGATATGGATAGCTGATAGATGGCAAGAGTGAACCTCTGCCCATAGAATTATTTTTGAAACCTCCAACATTGCAAGGGAACTCCTTGTTCCCCCTTGATGGTTGATGTAGGCTACAGTCGTGACACTGTCCGACTGAAATCTGATGAACCTGACCGGAGCAAGCTGAGGCCAAGCCTGAAGAGCATTAAATATCGCTCTTAGTTCCAGAATGTTTATCGGAAGGAGTGTCTCCTCCTGAGTCCACGAGCCCTGAGCCTTCAGGGAGTTCCAGACTGCACCCCAGCCCAGAAGGCTGGCATCTGTCGTTACTATAGTCCAGTCTGGCCTGCGGAAGCTCATCCCCTTGGACAGATGGACCCGAGATAGCCAGCAGAGAAGAGAATCCCTGGTTTCTAGATCCAGATTTAGTAGAGGGGACAAATCTGTGTAATCCCCATTCCACTGACTGAGCATGCAAAGTTGCAGCGGTCTGAGATGTAGGAGGGCAAACGGTACTATGTCCATTGCCGCTACCATTAAACCGATTACTTCCATACACTGAGCCACTGAAGGACGAGAAGTGGAATAAAGAACACGGCAAGAGTCTAGAAGTTTTGACAATCTGGCCTTAGTTAAGTAAATCTTCATTTCTACCGAATCTATCAGAGTCCCTAGGAATGAAACTTTTGTTAGAGGTGATAGAGCTCTTTTCTTCGTTCACCTTCCACCCATGGGACCTCAGAAATGCCAGAACAATGTCCGTGTGGGACCTGGCAACTTGAAAAGTCGACGCCTATATCAGAATGTCGTCTAAGTAAGGGGCTACTGCTATACCCCGTGGCCTTAGGACCGCTAGAAGGGACCCTAGAACCTTTGTAAAGATTCTTGGTGCCGTGGCCAACCCGAAGGGAAGAGCCACAAACTGGTAGTGCCTGTCTAGAAAGGCAAACCTGAGAAAACGATGATGATCTTTGTGTATCGGGATGTGAAGATAAGCATCCTTTAGGTCTACGGTAGTCATATAGTGACCCTCCTGGATCATAGGAAGGATGGTTTGAATAGTCTCCATCTTGAAGGATGGAACTCTGAGAAATTTGTTTAAGATTTTGAGATCTAAGATTTCTGAATGTTCCCTCTTTCTTGGGAACTACAGATTTGAATAGAAGCCCTGACCCTGTTCCTCCTGCGGAACTGGGTGGATCACTCCCATAATTAGAAGGTCTTGAACACAATGTAAGAATGCCTCTCTTTATCTGGTTTGCAGATAAAAGTGAGAGATGAAATCTCCCTTTTGGGGGAGAGGTTTTGAATTCCAGAAGATAACCCTTGGACACAATTTCCAATGCCCAGGGATCCTGGACATCTCTTGCCCAAGCCTGGGCGAAGAGAGAGAGTCTGCCCCCTACTAGATCCGTTTCCGGATCGGGGGCTGCTCCTTCATGCTGTCTTAGAGGCAGCAGCAGGCTTTTTTCAACCTGTAGAGCCTCCTCTAGGGACTCAAATCAGAAAGCCGCAGCAGCAGTGACTGGGGCAATGCATGCAAGAGGCTGGAGAATAAAACCTTGTTGAATAAAAATTTTCTTAAGGTAACCCTCTAATTTTTTATCCATTGGATCTAGAAAAGCACAACTGTCCTCGACAGGGATAGTGGTACGCTTAAGAAACATCTTTTTTAAAAACAGGAGGGGGAGAGAACGGTACACCTGGTCTATCCCATTCCTTAATAATAATTTCAGAAAACCTTTTAGGGATTGGAAAAACATCAGTGTAAGTAGGTACTGCATAGTATTAATCCAATCTACATAATTTCTCTGGGACTACAATAGTGTCACAGTCGTCCAGAGTTGCTAAAACCTCCCTGAGCAATACGCGGAGGTGTTCAAGCTTAAATTTAAATGTAGACATATCAGAATCAGATTGAAGTATCTTCCCTGAATCAGAAATTCACCCACAGATTGAAGCTCCCCTGCTTCAGCTTCAGTATAATGTGAGGGTGTATCAGACATAGCTACTAAAGCGTCAGAGAGCTCTGTATTTATTCTAGTCCCAGAGCTGTCTCGCTTTCCTTGCAATCCTGGCAGTTTAGATAATACCTCTGTAAGGGTATGATTCATAACTGCCGCCATGTCTTGCAAGGTATACGCAATGGGCGCGCTAGATGTACTAGGCGTCCCCATAGCAGGATTTATAGGATCTGACACGTGGGAAGAGTTAGACGGCATAATTTCCTCCTTGTCAATTTCTTCTGGTGATAAATTTTTTAAAGCCAGAATATGGTCTTTGTAATCTATAGTAAAATCAGTGCATGTGGTACACATTCTAAGAGGGGGTTCCACAATGGCTTCTAAACATAATGAACAATGAGTTTCCTCTATGTCAGACATGTTTAAACAGACTAGTAATGAGACCAGCAAGCTTGGAAAACACTTTAATAACTTAACAAGCAAAAAATAAAAACGGTACTGTGCCTTTAAGAGAAAAAAACAATCACAGAAACTGCAAAACAGTGAAAAAAGCAGTAAATCTTACGAAATTTTTACAGTGTGTATAATAGGCTAAAAGAGCATTGCACCCACTTGCAAATGGAGGATTAACCCCTTAGTTTCAAAACCGGATCAAAAAAACGATATAAGCGTTTTTAAACAGTCACACAAAACTGCCACAGCTCTACTGTGGCCCTACCTGCCCATTCAACGACTTTGGAAGGCACAAAAACCCTTTAGAGAGGTCCTAAATGTTCAGGGGACTCCTTCAGGGAAGCTGGATGTCTCAAACTGCAAAAACTAATGCACAATTTAGGCCGAAAATAGGCCCCTCCCAGCCTGTACTCACAGTGAGAGGGCCTAAAAAAACTATCCCTAAGCAAAATCTAGTCAGCCATGTGGAAAAAACTGGGCCCCAGAATAAAGTTTTATCACCAATATGTAATAAACGTTTAAACACCTTCAAGCAAACGTTATATCTATTCAGTAATGTGAGTAAATAATAAAAATATTACCCTTTACAGCAAGCATGATACCAGTCGTTATTAAATCACTGTAATCAGGCTTACCTTAAATAAATCCGGTATTGTCAGCATTTTCTAGCTTACCATATCTCTAGAAAAATTTAAAACTGCACATACCTCAGAGCAGGAGACGCTATTCCCCCAGCTGAAGTTACTCATCTCTTCAGTTATGTGTGAGAACAGCAATGGATCTTAGTTACAACCTGCTAAGATCATCAAAGACCACAGGCAGACTCTTCTTCAACTTTCTGCCTGAGGCTAAAATAGTACAACTCCGGTACCATTTGAAAATAACAAACTTTTGATTGAAGATAAACTACATTAATGCACCACATCTCTCTAGCTACTTCCCTTGTCGAGAGCTGCAAGAGAATGACTGGGAGGTGGCAGTTAGGGGAGGAGGTATATAGACAGCTCTGCTGTGGGTGATCCTCTTGCAGCTTCCTGTTGGGAAGGAGATTATCCCACAAGTAATGGATGATCCATGGACTGGATACACCTTACAAGAGAAAAAAACCCATCAGTTGGAACGAAATAGGTGGGACCATTCTCCTCGTAGGGAGTCCTCTAGGAATAGATCTTGAAATGGCAGAAGAAGTTGTCTTTGTACTTCCAAGTCAAATTTTAAAATTAATCTACGCCATTTGCGTAGAAAAAAAACTTAAATTATGCTTACCTGATAATTTTCTTTTCTTCAGATGGAGAGAGTCCACAGCTGCATTCATTACTTTTGGGAAATAAGAACCTGGCCACCAGGAGGCGGCAAAGACACCCCAGCCAAAGGCTTAAACACTCCTCCCACTTCCCTCACCCCCCAGTCATTCTGCCGAGGAATAAGGAACAATAGAAGAAATACCAAGGTGAAAAGGTGCCAGAAGAATAAAAAACGCCCCACAGGAAAATATGGGTCGGGAGAGGTGGACTCTTTCTATCTGAAGAAAAGAAAATTATCAGGTAAGCATAATTTAAGTTTTTCTTCATAAATGGAAAGAGTCCACAGCTGCATTCATTACTTTTGGGAAAACAATACCCAAGCTATAGAGGACACTGAATGCAAAAACGGGAGGGGACAATAGGCAACCCATTCTGAGGGCACCAGGCCTGAAAAAACCCCACAACCCAACCAAACCAAACCCTGCTTGGTCAGAGCCGGGAAAAAAAAAAAAAAAAAAAGTAGAAGGAAATGGCACCAAGGACACTGACCTGCAGATAGTCCGAAGCCCAACTAGAGACGGCAAAGCATACTCACTGAGGCAACACTCCTCCAGGAGAACCGTCGCCCAGCAGTCGGTCCCCACACAACCCTTAAAAGTACAGTACCAAAATCCCCAAAAGGGAGACAACCAGGGTGAACCAAAGGGATACCCAAAAGGTACAGCAAAATCCATAAAGGAAAAGCCCCCTTCAAAAGAAAGTCAAGTCCACAGAGACTCGAATGGATCCCGAGAACAAGGGGAGACGACGCCCAACCCACAAGGAGCAACAGGGCATCACCAAGGAGAAAAGACAGCATCGAAAAGACAGCCGAAGACAAAGTCCTCAAAACGTAGCAAACTCAGAAAGATAAACATCTGAGTCCAGTAACACGCTGCCATCCGTAGGAAGACACGGAGAAAACACTCTTCGTAAGGAGAAAACACTCTTCGTAAGGAAAAAGCGGCCGAACAAATAGTAGATTGTCCAACCTCCAAAGCAGAGGACACACTCCAGGAAATCTTGCCCAAAAAATTCTGGGAGCTGTGCCAACCCGAAGGGAAGGGCCACAAACTGGTAATGCTTATCCAGAAAGGCAAACCTGAGGAACTGGTGATCTTTGTGGATAGAGATGTGTAGACATGGATCCTTTAAGTCCACGGTGGTCATATATTGACCCTCCTGGATCATTGGTAAAATAGTCCGAATGGTCTCCATCTTGAAGGATGGGACTCTTGGTCTGAAGGTTCCCTCTTTTTTGGGGACCACAAACAGATTGGAGTAAAACCCCTGCCCCTGTTCTGTTTTTGGAACTGGGTGGATCACTCCCATGGTATATAGGTCTTCTACACAGCGTAAGAACGCCTCTCTTTTTGTCTGGTTTACAGACAATTGAGAAAGATGCAATCTCCCCCTTGGAGGAGAATCTTTGAAATCTAGAAGATACCCCTGGGTTACAATTTCTAAAGCCCAGGAGTCCTGAACGTCTCTTGCCCAAGCCTGAGCAAAGAGAGAAAGTCTGCCCCCTACTAGATCCGGTCCCAGATTGGGGGCTACCCCTTCATGCTGTCTTTGTAGCAGCAGCGGGCTTCTTGGCCTGTTTACCCTTGTTCCAAGTCTGGTTAGGTCTCCAGACTGACTTGGATTGAGCAAAATTCCCCTCTTGTTTTGCAGCAGGGGAAGAGGTAGAGGGACCACCTTTGAAGTTTCGAAAGGAACGAAAATTATTTTGTTTGGTTCTTATCTTATTTGTCTTATCCTCCAGTGATGTCGGAAATGATCTCTTTCAGTTCAGGCCTGAATAGGGTCTTACCTTTGAAAGGGATGGCTAAAAGCTTAGATTTTGATGACACATCAGCAGACCAGGACTTAAGCCATAACGCTCTACGCGCTAAAATGGCAAAACCTGAATTCTTTGCCGCTAATTTAGCCAGTTGAAAAGCGGCATCTGTAATGAAAGAATTAGCTAGCTTGAGAGCCCTAATTCTATCCAGAATATCATCTAATGGGGTCTCAACCTGAAGAGTCTCCTCCAGAGCCTCGAACCAAAAAGCAGCTGCAGTAGTTACAAGAACAATGCACGCTATAGGTTGCAGAAGAAAACCCTGATGAACAAAAATTTTCTTTAGGAGACCCTCTAATTTTTTATCCATAGGATCTTTAAAAGCACAACTGTCCTCAATAGGTATAGTTGTACACTTAGCCAGGGTAGAAATAGCTCCCTCCACCTTAGGGACCGCCACGAATCCCGCATGGTGTCTGATATGGGAAACATTTTCTTAAAAGTAGGAGGGGGAGCGAACGGAATACCTGGTCTATCCCACTCCTTAGTAACAATGTCCGAAATCCTCTTAGGGACCGGAAAAACATCAGTGTAGGCAGGAACCTCTAGAAATCTGTCCATTTTACACAATTTCTCTGGAACTACAATAGGGTCACAATCATCCAGAGTCGCTAAAACCTCCCTGAGCAACAAGCGGAGGTGTTCTAGTTTAAATTTAAAAGCCGTCATATCCGAGTCTGTCTGAGGGAACATCTTTCCTGAATCAGAAATCTCTCCCTCAGACAGCAAATCCCTCACCCCCAACTCAGAACATTGTGAGGGTACATCGGATATGGCTAATAAAGCGTCAGAGGGCTCAGTATTTACTCTCACACCAGACCTACTGCGCTTCCCCTGCAACCCAGGCAGTGAGGGTAGTATTCATAACTGCGGCCATATCTTGCAGGGTGAAAGAATTAGATGCACTAGAAGTACTTTGAGTCGCTTGTGCGGGCGTTAATGGTTGTGACACTTGTGGAGAATTAGATGGCATAACCGGATTCCCTTCTGACTGAGAATCATCCTGCGACATACTTTTATTAGCTAAAATATGTTCTTTGCAATTTATTGACCTTTCAGTGCATGAGGGACACATTCTAAGTGGGGGTTCCACAATGGCTCCTAAACACATTGAACATTGACTTTCCTCAATGTCAGACATGTTGAACAGGCTAGTAATGACCACAAACAAGCTTGAAAACACTTTATTTAATGAAAAAAAATCTTAAAAAAACGGTACTGCGCCTTTAAGAGAAAAAAAAGCATACACGTTCTGCAAAACAGCTTTAAAATACACCAATCTTTTCAAATTTTTGATACAAGACTCAATTTGTGTAGCTAAGTTTGCCCCACAAGAAAAACAAACATTTAACCCTTTGTGAAAACCGGATCGATAAGGCCTAAATCCGGAAAAAATACCCCCAGCACCTCGCCACAGCCCTGCTGTGGCGCCTACCTGCCCTCAGGGATTGGAAAAATGTGGTTAAAGCTTCGATTTGGCCCAATACTTCCACAAGGGCCCTCCGGAGTTGGAGCTTGCTCAGTAAATACAACTGTGCATCTGAGGCGCGAAAATAGGCCACGCCCATATCACTCGATGTTTTTACAGCCTAAAGGAACCGCACCAGAGCGGTTTTAAACTAGCCATGTGGGTTCTGAGACCCAAAAAATAAGTCAAGTGTACCCTCAATAAAGTTGCCCAAAAAACGTTATTGTCCAAAAAAACGTTAACAGCACTTCCAGTTCACAAAACGTTTGCCCACGAACATTCAAAACTCGGTGTCAACCATTTTTTAATTAGCCCCTTATGCAAGCTTAGTAATACCCTTCTATAACTCAGGATTACTGCTTACCCTTACCCTCATGGGGATACTGTCAGCCTTTCTGAAATACCACAGTCTCTCCAGAAAAAATGACTGAACATGCCTCACTGCTGTATAGCATGAAATCGTTCCTCACACTGAGGTTTCTTGTACCCCTCAGCCATTCTGTGGGAACTGCTCTGGATCTTAGTGACAAATGGTAAGACCATCAGCCTCCAGGCAGAAGTCTTCATCCATCTGCTGCCTGAGAGTAAATAGTACACACCGGTACCATTTAAAATAAAAAAACTCTTGCTTGAAGAAAATAAAAACTAATATTTTATCACCTCTTTCACTTTACCCTTCCTAGTGCTTAGAGTAGGCAAAGAGAATGACTGGGGGGTGGAGCTAAGGGAGGAGCTATATAGACAGCTCTGCTGTGGTGCTCTTTGCCACTTCCTGTTAGCAGGAGGATAATATCCCACAAGTAAAGGATGAATCCGTGGACTCGTCGTACCTTATAGAAGAAAAGGAATCACACCTCCGTAAGGAGGACAACAAGCCCCCGGAAGAGGAGAGCATAGAGAAACACCTGCCCATAAGACAGGAAGTCGTAGGAAGAACCAAGAGGTCACAAGGCCACGTCACTGACGATATTCCTTAGATATTAAGATAACATCTTAATATCTAAGGAATGCACAGGCTCAAACAGAGCCTGCTGAAGAACTCCAAGAACAAAATTAAGACTTCAAGGAGGAGTAACAGGTTTGAACACAGGCCTGTTTCTAACCAAAGCCTGGCAAAAAGATTGTACGTCTGGTACATCCACCAGACGTTTATGTAACAAAATAGATAAAGCTAAAATTTGACCCTTCAGGGTACTAGCAAATAAACCCTTCTCCAGACACTCCTGGAGAAAAGACAAAATCCTAGGAATCCCGACTCTACTCCAAGAGTAGCACTTCGATTCACACCAATACAGATATTTATGCCATATATTGTAATAACTTTCTAGTCACGGCTTACGCGCCTGAATCATAGTCTCATTAACTGACTCAGAAAAACCACGCTTAGATAGAATCAAGCGTTCAATCTCCAAGCAGTCAGCTTCAGAGAAACAAGATTTGGAAGAAGGAAGGGACCCTCAACAGAAGACTCCAAGGTGGAAAGGATGACATCTCCACCAGATCTGCATACCAGATCTTGCGAGGCCATGCCGGTGCAATGAAAATTGTCGGATCCGAGCAATAACTCAAGGAAGAAGGGCAAACGGAGGAAAAACACGTATGCCAGACTGAATTTCCAAGGAACTGCTAGAACATCTAATAGAACCGCTTGAGGATCCCTTGACCTCGAACCGTACTTCGGAAGCTTGGCATTGTGCAAGATGCCATAAGATCCAACTCCGGTTGACCCCACCTGAGAATCAAACTGGAAAACACTTCCGGATGAAGCTCCCACTCCCCCGGGTGAAGAGACTGTCTGCTCAGAAAATCCACTTCCCAATTGTCCACTCCTGGAAAGTGGATCACAGACAGGCTGCAGTTGTGGGTCTCCACCCACTGAATAATCATGGACACGTTTGTCATGGCCAAGGAACTCTGAAACCCTCCTTGATGGTTAATGTAAGCCACTGAAGTTATGTTGTCCGACTAGAACCCGATAAACCGGGCTGAAGCTAACTGAAGCCAAACCAGAAGGAGCATTGAAGATTGCCCTCAGCTCTAGGATGTTTATGGGAAGAAGAGATTCTTCCCAAGACCATAACCCCTGAGCCTTCAGTGAGCCCCAGACTGCTTCCCATCCCAACAGGCTGGCATCCGTGGTGACAATCACCCAGGACGGCCTACGGAAGCAAGTTCCCTGGGAGAGATGATCCTGAGATAGCCATCAAAGAAGAAAATTCCTTGTCACCTGATCCAGATACAAGTGCAGGGACCGATCCGCATAATCCCTGTTCCATTGTTTGAGCATGCATAATTGCAGAGGTCTGAGATGGAACAGAGAAAACGGAATGGTGTCCATGGCCGAAACCATTAGACCAATCACCTTCATACACTGGGCCAGTGATGGCCGAGGAGAGGACTGAAGAGCAAGACAAGAGTCGAGGATCTTTGACTTTCTGACCTTCGTCAGAAAATTTTTCATTGATAAGGAATCTATTATTGTTCCCAAGAATAATACCCTTGTAGCTGGAATCAAGTAACTCTCTCCCAAATTCACCTTCCATCTGTGAAAAGAAAAGATAACATCTCTGTGTGAAAGCTTGCTAGTTGAAAAGATGGCACCTGAACTAGAATATCGCCCAGATAAGGCGCCACTGCAATGCCCCGTAATCGAAGAACCGCCAATAGAGCTCCCAGGACATTTGAGAAAATCCTGGGAGCTGTGGCAAGACCGAATGGAAGAGCCACAAACTGGAAGTGTTTCTCTAGAAAAGCAAACCTTAGAAACTTGTGATGATCCCGGTGGATAAGGATATGCAGATACGCATCCTTTAAATCTACCGTTGTAATGAATTGACCCTCTTGACCTAAGGGAAAAATGGAACGAATAGTTTCCATCCTGAAGGACGGTACCCTGAGGAACTTGTTCAGACTTTTGAGATCTAAAATTGGTCTGAAAATTCCCTCTTTTTTGGGAACCACAAACAGATTGGAGTAAAAACCCAGACCCTGCTCCTGAAGTGGAACAGGAACTATCACCCCATGATCAGAAAGACCTTGGACACAGTGTAAGAACGCCTCTTTTTGTCTGGTCTACAGATAATCTTGAGAGCAGAAACCTTCCAGTTTGTATCCCTGGGACACAATGTCCACCGCCCAGGGATCCGACACATCGCAAACCCAGGCCTGAACGAAAAATGAAATTCTGCCCCCTACTAGATCAGGTCCCGGATCGAGGGCTGACCCTTCATGCAGATTTTTAGACACTAACGGGCTTTTTAGATTGCTTCCCCTTGTTCCAAGACTAGTTTGAACTCCAGGAAGGCTTGAACTGATCCTATTTGGCAGAAGGAGAGGAATTTTTACCCTTGAAATTTCGAAAGGAACGAAAATTGCTTTGACGTCCCTTCTGTTTATTTCTCTTATCCTGAGGCAGGAAATGACCCTTTACTCCCGTTAGGTCTGAAATAATTTCAGCCAAGCCCGGCCCAAACAAGGTCTTACCCTTGTCGGGAATCACCAAAAGCTTAGAGACTTAGATGACACATCGCAGACCAGGATTTTAACTATAATGCTTGATGAGCCAAGATTGCAAAATCAGAAGTTTTGGCTCCCAACTTAATCACTTAAAGAGAAGCATCCATAATAAAAGAATTGGCCAACTTTAAGGCCTTAACCCTATCCTGAATCTCTTCAAGAGGGGTATCTGTCTGAATAGAATCAGACAAGGCATCAAACCAATATGCTGCCGCACTGGTGACTGTTTCAATATATATAGCAGGTTGCCATTGTAAACCCTGATGCACATACATCTTTTTTTTAGTAACCCATCAAACTTTTTATCCATTTGATCTTTAAAGGAACAGCTATTTTCTATGGGAATAGTGGTTCCCAGGTCTCTCCCATTCCCGAGCAATAATTTCTGTAGCTCGGTCAGGGACAGGAAAAACCTCTACTGTAGAAGGTACAACAAAGAAATTATTTAATTTACTAGACTTCTTAGGAGTGACCACGACCGTCATGTCAGAGTCATCCAAGGTAGCCAAAACCTCCTTAAGTAACAAACTGAGGTGTTCTAGCTTAAACCTGAAGGACATAACTTCAGCGTCAGCAGAAGGAATGACACTGAGTCTGAGATTACACCCTCAGACGCCACTGAAGTATCCTCCTCCTCAGACTTCTGGGAGGGAACATTCTGATAAGTCATGACTGTGTCAGAAGCCTTACTCACAGATTCCGTAAGTTTCCTCTTGCTCTTTCCCTGTAACATGGGGAAAGCAGACAATGCATCAGTTACCACAGAGGATATGTGGATAGTAATGTCTTGCAAAGTAACTCCAACAGGAGTATGAGATGAAGCGCAGGGCACTGCCGAAGGGGCCGCTAATGCTTGGGACACCTGAGGAGAAATCTGCAGCGTAACCTGAGCAGGAAACTCCTGAACAGCATCCGCCATAGAAAATGATGGCTCAGAAACAAAAAGTCTGACCCTGTGCTGTAAAGTTCTCTCAACACATGAGGAACAGAACGGGATTGGCAACATTAGAAGGCACAAGCTACATGTTACAATTTGCAGGGCCTCTTGATCCATCTTTACCTCAAAAATAATAAATACAAAGAACAAGAAATTAAATAAAAGTGAAATTCTCAAAATAATAAAGCAAAAAAACGCTACTGTCATTTTAAATAATAAATCATAAGTTTATTTTTATAACAGCAACCGCAGAGCAGTTGCCACACACAACCTCAGACTTTGCTGAGGTGCCTACCTGCCCCTTGAAAATACACCAAAATTGTAGACAAAGATCAGGACTCTGGACAAACAGGACACCAGCCGACAAAAACAGAATTTATGTTTACCTGATAAATTACTTTCTCCAACGGTGTGTCCGGTCCACGGCGTCATCCTTACTTGTGGGATATTCTCTTCCCCAACAGGAAATGGCAAAGAGCCCAGCAAAGCTGGTCACATGATCCCTCCTAGGCTCCGCCTACCCCAGTCATTCGACCGACGTTAAGGAGGAATATTTGCATAGGAGAAACCATATGGTACCGTGGTGACTGTAGTTAAAGAAAATAAATTATCAGACCTGATTAAAAAAACCAGGGCGGGCCGTGGACCGGACACACCGTTGGAGAAAGTAATTTATCAGGTAAACATAAATTCTGTTTTCTCCAACATAGGTGTGTCCGGTCCACGGCGTCATCCTTACTTGTGGGAACCAATACCAAAGCTTTAGGACACGGATGAAGGGAGGGAGCAAATCAGGTCACCTAAATGGAAGGCACCACGGCTTGCAAAACCTTTCTCCCAAAAATAGCCTCAGAAGAAGCAAAAGTATCAAACTTGTAAAATTTGGTAAAAGTGTGCAGTGAAGACCAAGTCGCTGCCCTACATATCTGATCAACAGAAGCCTCGTTCTTGAAGGCCCATGTGGAAGCCACAGCCCTAGTGGAATGAGCTGTGATTCTTTCGGGAGGCTGCCGTCCGGCAGTCTCGTAAGCCAATCTGATGATGCTTTTAATCCAAAAAGAGAGAGAGGTAGAAGTTGCTTTTTGACCTCTCCTTTTACCAGAATAAACAACAAACAAGGAAGATGTTTGTCTAAAATCCTTTGTAGCATCTAAATAGAATTTTAGAGCGCGAACAACATCCAAATTGTGCAACAAACGTTCCTTCTTTGAAACTGGTTTCGGACACAGAGAAGGTACGATAATCTCCTGGTTAATGTTTTTGTTAGAAACAACTTTTGGAAGAAAACCAGGTTTAGTACGTAAAACCACCTTATCTGCATGGAACACCAGATAAGGAGGAGAACACTGCAGAGCAGATAATTCTGAAACTCTTCTAGCAGAAGAAATTGCAACTAAAAACAAAACTTTCCAAGATAATAACTTAATATCAACGGAATGCAAGGGTTCAAACGGAACCCCCTGAAGAACTGAAAGAACTAAATTGAGACTCCAAGGAGGAGTCAAAGGTTTGTAAACAGGCTTAATTCTAACCAGAGCCTGAACAAAGGCTTGAACATCTGGCACAGCGGCCAGCTTTTTGTGAAGTAACACAGACAAGGCAGAAATCTGTCCCTTCAGGGAACTTGCAGATAATCCTTTTTCCAATCCTTCTTGAAGGAAGGATAGAATCCTAGGAATCTTAACCTTGTCCCAAGGGAATCCTTTAGATTCACACCAACAGATATATTTTTTCCAAATTTTGTGGTAAATCTTTCTAGTTACAGGCTTTCTGGCCTGAACAAGAGTATCGATAACAGAATCTGAGAATCCTCGCTTCGATAAGATCAAGCGTTCAATCTCCAAGCAGTCAGCTGGAGTGAAACCAGATTCGGATGTTCGAACGGACCCTGAACAAGAAGGTCTCATCTCAAAGGTAGCTTCCAAGGAGGAGCCGATGACATATTCACCAGATCTGCGTACCAAGTCCTGCGTGGCCACGCAGGAGCTATCAAGATCACCGACGCCCTCTCCTGATTGATCCTGGCTACCAGCCTGGGGATGAGAGGAAACGGCGGGAACACATAAGCTAGTTTGAAGGTCCAAGGTGCTACTAGTGCATCCACTAGAGCCGCCTTGGGATCCCTGGATCTGGACCCGTAGCAAGGAACTTTGAAGTTCTGACGAGAGGCCATCAGATCCATGTCTGGAATGCCCCACAGCTGAGTGACTTGGGCAAAGATTTCCGGATGGAGTTCCCACTCCCCCGGATGCAATGTCTGACGACTCAGAAAATCCGCTTCCCAATTTTCCACTCCTGGGATGTGGATAGCAGACAGGTGGCAGGAGTGAGACTCCGCCCATAGAATGATTTTGGTCACTTCTTCCATCGCCAGGGAACTCCTTGTTCCCCCCTGATGGTTGATGTACGCAACAGTTGTCATGTCTGATTGAAACCGTATGAACTTGGCCCTCGCAAGCTGAGGCCAAGCCTTGAGAGCATTGAATATCGCTCTCAGTTCCAGAATATTTATCGGTAGAAGAGATTCTTCCCGAGACCAAAGACCCTGAGCTTTCAGGGATCCCCAGACCGCGCCCCAGCCCATCAGACTGGCGTCGGTCGTGACAATGACCCACTCTGGTCTGCGGAATGTCATCCCTCGTGACAGGTTGTCCAGGGACAGCCACCAACGGAGTGAGTCTCTGGTCCTCTGATTTACTTGTATCTTCTGAGACAAGTCTGTATAGTCCCCATTCCACTGACTGAGCATGCACAGTTGTAATGGTCTTAGATGAATGCGTGCAAAAGGAACTATGTCCATTGCCGCTACCATCAACCCGATCACTTCCATGCACTGAGCTATGGAAGGAAGAGGAACGGAATGGAGTATCCGACAAGAGTCTAGAAGTTTTGTTTTTCTGGCCTCTGTCAGAAAAATCCTCATTTCTAAGGAGTCTATTATTGTTCCCAAGAAGGGAACCCTTGTTGACGGAGATAGAGAACTCTTTTCCACGTTCACTTTCCATCCGTGAGATCTGAGAAAGGCCAGGACAATGTCCGTGTGAGCCTTTGCTTGAGGAAGGGACGACGCTTGAATCAGAATGTCGTCCAAGTAAGGTACTACAGCAATGCCCCTTGGTCTTAGCACAGCTAGAAGGGACCCTAGTACCTTTGTGAAAATCCTTGGAGCAGTGGCTAATCCGAAAGGAAGCGCCACGAACTGGTAATGTTTGTCCAGGAATGCGAACCTCAGGAACCGATGATGTTCCTTGTGGATAGGAATATGTAGATACGCATCCTTTAAATCCACCGTGGTCATGAATTGACCTTCCTGGATGGAAGGAAGAATAGTTCGAATGGTTTCCATCTTGAACGATGGAACCTTGAGAAACTTGTTTAAGATCTTGAGATCTAAGATTGGTCTGAACGTTCCCTCTTTTTTGGGAACTATAAACAGATTGGAGTAGAACCCCATCCCTTGTTCTCTTAATGGAACGGGATGAATCACTCCCATTTTTAACAGGTCTTCTACACAATGTAAGAATGCCTGTCTTTTTATGTGGTCTGAAGACAACTGAGACCTGTGGAACCTCCCCCTTGGGGGAAGTCCCTTGAATTCCAGAAGATAACCTTGGGAGACTATTTCTAGCGCCCAAGGATCCAGAACATCTCTTGCCCAAGCCTGAGCGAAGAGAGAGAGTCTGCCCCCCACCAGATCCGGTCCCGGATCGGGGGCCAACATTTCATGCTGTCTTGGTAGCAGTGGCAGGTTTCTTGGCCTGCTTTCCCTTGTTCCAGCCTTGCATTGGTCTCCAAGCTGGCTTGGCTTGAGAAGTATTACCCTCTTGCTTAGAGGACGTAGCACTTTGGGCTGGTCCGTTTCTACGAAAGGGACGAAAATTAGGTTTATTTTTTGCCTTGAAAGGCCGATCCTGAGGAAGGGCGTGGCCCTTACCCCCAGTGATATCCGAGATAATCTCTTTCAAGTCAGGGCCAAACAGCGTTTTCCCCTTGAAAGGAATGTTAAGTAGCTTGTTCTTGGAAGACGCATCAGCCGACCAAGATTTCAACCAAAGCGCTCTGCGCGCCACAATAGCAAACCCAGAATTCTTAGCCGCTAACCTAGCCAATTGCAAAGTGGCGTCTAGGGTGAAAGAATTAGCCAATTTGAGAGCATTGATTCTGTCCATAATCTCCTCATAAGGAGGAGAATCACTGTCGACCGCCTTTATCAGCTCATCGAACCAGAAACATGCGGCTGTAGCGACAGGGACAATGCATGAAATTGGTTGTAGAAGGTAACCCTGCTGAACAAACATCTTTTTAAGCAAACCTTCTAATTTTTTATCCATAGGATCTTTGAAAGCACAACTATCCTCTATGGGTATAGTGGTGCGTTTGTTTAAAGTGGAAACCGCTCCCTCGACCTTGGGGACTGTCTGCCATAAGTCCTTTCTGGGGTCGACCATAGGAAACAATTTTTTAAATATGGGGGGAGGGACGAAAGGAATACCGGGCCTTTCCCATTCTTTATTAACAATGTCCGCCACCCGCTTGGGTATAGGAAAAGCTTCTGGGAGCCCCGGCACCTCTAGGAACTTGTCCATTTTACATAGTTTCTCTGGGATGACCAACTTGTCACAATCATCCAGAGTGGATAATACCTCCTTAAGCAGAATGCGGAGATGTTCCAACTTAAATTTAAATGCAATCACATCAGGTTCAGCTTGTTGAGAAATGTTCCCTGAATCAGTAATTTCTCCCTCAGACAAAACCTCCCTGGCCCCATCAGACTGAGTTAGGGGCCCTTCAGAAATATTAATATCAGCGTCGTCATGCTCTTCAGTATCTAAAACAGAGCAGTCGCGCTTACGCTGATAAGTGTTCATTTTGGCTAAAATGTTTTTGACAGAATTATCCATTACAGCCGTTAATTGTTGCATAGTAAGGAGTATTGGCGCGCTAGATGTACTAGGGGCCTCCTGAGTGGGCAAGACTCGTGTAGACGAAGGAGGGAATGATGCAGTACCATGCTTACTCCCCTCACTTGAGGAATCATCTTGGGCATCATTGTCATTGTCACATAAATCACATTTATTTAAATGAATAGGAATTCTGGCTTCCCCACATTCAGAACACAGTCTATCTGGTAGTTCAGACATGTTAAACAGGCATAAACTTGATAACAAGTACAAAAAACGTTTTAAAATAAAACCGTTACTGTCACTTTAAATTTTAAACTGAACACACTTTATTACTGCAAATGCGAAAAAACATGAAGGAATTGTTCAAAATTTACCAAATTTTCACCACAGTGTCTTAAAGCCTTAAAAGTATTGCACACCAAATTTGGAAGCTTTAACCCTTAAAATAACGGAACCGGAGCCGTTTTGAACTTTAACCCCTTTACAGTCCCTGGTATCTGCTTTGCTGAGACCCAACCAAGCCCCAAGGGGAATACGATACCAAATGACGCCTTCAGAAAGTCTTTTCTAAGTATCAGAGCTCCTCTCACATGCGACTGCATGCCATGCCTCTCAAAAACAAGTGCGCAACACCGGCGCGAAAATGAGGCTCTGCCTATGCTTTGGGAAAGCCCCTAAAGAATAAGGTGTCTAAAACAGTGCCTGCCGATATTATTATATCAAAATACCCAGATAAAATGATTCCTCAAGGCTAAATATGTGTTAATAATCAATCGATTTAGCCCAAAAAAAGTCTACAGTCTTAATAAGCCCTTTTTGAAGCCCTTATTTACAATCGTAATAAACATGGCTTACCGGATCCCAGAGGGAAAATGACAGCTTCCAGCATTACATCGTCTTGTTAGAATGTGTCATACCTCAAGCAGCAAGAGACTGCTCACTGTTCCCCCAACTGAAGTTAATTGCTCTCAACAGTCCTGTGTGGAACAGCCATGGATTTTAGTGACGGTTGCTAAAATCATTTTCCTCATACAAACAGAAATCTTCATCTCTTTTCTGTTTCTGAGTAAATAGTACATACCAGCACTATTTCAAAATAACAAACTCTTGATTGAATAATAAAAACTACAGTTAAACACTAAAAAACTCTAAGCCATCTCCGTGGAGATGTTGCCTGTACAACGGCAAAGAGAATGACTGGGGTAGGCGGAGCCTAGGAGGGATCATGTGACCAGCTTTGCTGGGCTCTTTGCCATTTCCTGTTGGGGAAGAGAATATCCCACAAGTAAGGATGACGCCGTGGACCGGACACACCTATGTTGGAGAAATCTTCCTTGCCAGCAGAGCCGCAACAGTCGGATCGCACAGACGGAGAAACCGGACGTGTGCAGCAACACTGACTTGCCGGCAGAGAAAGCCCGCCCTCCTAATCATAGGCGCAACAAACTGATCCGGTCCCCATTATCCCTATCATAGTAAAAAACAAAATTTATGCTTACCTGATAAATTTATTTCTCTAGTGGTGTATCCAGTCCACGGGTTCATCCATTACTTGTGGGACATTCTCCTTCCCAACAGGAAGCTGCAAGAGGACACCCACAGCAGAGCTGTCTATATAGCTCCTCCCCTAACTGCCACCCCCAGTAATTCGACCGAAGACAAGCAAGAAAAAAAGGAGAAACTATAGGGTGCAGTGGTGACTGTAGTTTAAAAATAAAAAACACCTGCCTTAAAATGACAGGGCAGGCCGTGGACTGGATACACCACAAGAGAAATAAATTTATCAGGTAAGCATAAATTTTGTTTTCTCTTGTAAAGGTGTATCCAGTCCACGGGTTCATCCATTACTTGTGGGATACCAATACCAAAGCTTTAGGACACGGATGAAGGGACAAGGCAGGAACTTAAACGGAAGGCACCACTGCCTGTAAGACCTTTCTCCCAAAAATAGCCTCCGAAGAAGCAAAAGTATCAAATTTATAGAATTTCGAAAAGGTATGAAGCAAAGACCAAGTCGCCGCCTTACAAATCTGTTCAACAGAGGCCTCATGTTTAAAATCCCATGAGGAAGCTACTGCTCTAGTAGAATGAGCTGTAATTCTTTCAGGAGGCTGCTGGCCAGCAGTCTCATAAGCTAAGCGTATTATACTTCTTAGCCAAAAAGAAAGAGAAGTTGCCGAAGCCTTTTGGCCTCTCCTCTGTCCAGAGTAGACAACAAACAAACAAAGCAGATGTTTGACGAAAATCCTTCGTAGCTTGTAAATAAAACTTTAAAGCACTAACCACATCAAGATTGTGTAACAGACGTTCCTTCTTTGAAGGAGGATTAGGACACAGTGACAGAACAACAATGTCCTGATTGATATTCTTATTAGATACCACCTTAGGAAGAAACCCAGGTTTGGTACGTAACACTACCTTATCTGCATGGAAAATCAGATAAGGGGAATCACATTGTAAAGCAGATAACTCCGAAACTCTTCGAGCCGAGGAGATAGCTACTAAAAACAGAACTTTCCAAGATAAAAGCTTAATATCTATGGAATGCAAAGGTTCAAACGGAACCCCTTGAAGAACTTTAAGAACTAAATTTAAACTCCATGGCGGAGCAACAGGTTTAAACACAGGCTTGATTCTAACTAAAGCCTGACAAAACGCCTGAACGTCTGGAACCTCAGCCAGACGTTTGTGCAAAAGAATAGACAGAGCAGAAATCTGTCCCTTTAAGGAACTATCTGACAATCCCTTCTCCAATCCTTCTTGGAGAAAAGATAATATCCTAGGAATCCTGACCTTACTCCATGAGTAACCCTTGGATTCACATCAGTGAAGATATTTACACCATATCTTATGATAGATCTTCCTGGTGACAGGCTTTCGAGTCTGAATTAAGGTATCAATGACAGATTCGGAAAAACCACGCTTTGATAAAATCAAGCGTTCAATCTCCAAGCAGTCAGACGTAGAAAAAACATAATTTATGTAAGAACTTACCTGATAAATTCATTTCTTTCATATTAGCAAGAGTCCATGAGCTAGTGACGTATGGGATATACATTCCTACCAGGAGGGGCAAAGTTTCCCAAACCTCAAAATGCCTACAAATACACCCCTCACCACACCCACAAATCAGTTTAACGAATAGCCAAGAAGTGGGGTGATAAGAAAAAAGTGTAAAGCATAAAAAAATAAGGAATTGGAATAATTGTGCTTTATACAAAATAATCATAACCACCACAAAAAAGGGTGGGCCTCATGGACTCTTGCTAATATGAAAGAAATGAATTTATCAGGTAAGTTCTTACATAAATTATGTTTTCTTTCATGTAATTAGCAAGAGTCCATGAGCTAGTGACGTATGGGATAATGACTACCCAAGATGTGGATCTTTCCACGCACTAGAGAGGGAGGGATAAAATAAAGACAGCCAATTCCGCTGAAAATAATCCACACCCAAAATAAAGTTTAAATTTTATAATGAAAAAAACTGAAAACATAAGCAGAAGATTCAAACTGAAACAGCTGCCTGAAGTACTTTTCTACCAAAAACAGCTTCAGAAGAAGAAAACACATCAAAATGGTAGAATTTAGTAAAAGTATGCAAAGAAGACCAAGTTGCTGCTTTGCAAATCTGATCAACCGAAGCTTCATTCCTAAACGCCCAGGAAGTAGAAACTGACCTAGTAGAATGAGCTGTAATCTTTTGAGGCAGAGTTTTACCCGACTCGACATAAGCATGATGAATTAAAGATTTCAACCAAGATGCCAAAGAAATGGCAGAGGCCTTCTGACCTTTCCTAGAACCGGAAAAGATAACAAATAGACTAGAAGACTTTCGGAAATTCTTAGTAGCTTCAACATATTTCAAAGCTCTAACAACATCCAAAGAATGCAATGATTTCTCCTTAGAATTCTTAGGATTAGGACATAATGAAGGAACCACAATTTCTCTACTAATGTTGTTGGAATTCACAACCTTAGGTAAAAATGCAAAAGAAGTTCGCAACACCGCCTTATCCTGATGAAAAATCAGAAAAGGAGACTCACAAGAAAGAGCAGATAATTCAGAAACTCTTCTGACAGAAGAGATGGCCAAAAGGAACAAAACTTTCCAAGAAAGTAATTTAATGTCCAATGAATGCATAGGTTCAAACGGAGGAGCTTGAAGAGCCCCCAGAACCAAATTCAAACTCCAAGGAGGAGAAATTGACTTAATGACAGGTTTTATACGAACCAAAGCTTGTACAAAACAATGAATATCAGGAAGATTAGCAATCTTTCTGTGAAAAAGAACAGAAAGAGCAGAGATTTGTCCTTTCAAGGAACTTGCAGACAAACCTTTCTCCAAACCATCCTGAAGAAACTGTAAAATTCTCGGAATTCTAAAAGAATGCCAGGAAAAATGATGAGAAAGACACCAAGAAATATAAGTCTTCCAGACTCTATAATATATCTCCCTAGATACAGATTTACGGGCCTGTAACATAGTATTAATCACAGAGTCAGAGAAACCTCTTTGACTAAGAATCAAGCGTTCAATCTCCATACCTTTAAATTTAAGGATTTGAGATCCTGATGGAAAAAAGGACCTTGCGACAGAAGGTCTGGTCTTAACGGAAGAGTCCACGTTTGGCAAGAGGCCATCCGGACAAGATCCGCATACCAAAACCTGTGAGGCCATGCTGGAGCTACCAGCAGAACAAACGAGCATTCCTTCAGAATCTTGGAGATCACTCTTGGAAGAAGAACTAGAGGCGGAAAGATATAGGCAGGATGATACTTCCAAGGAAGTGACAATGCATCCACTGCTTCCGCTTGAGGATCCCTGGATCTGGACAGATACCTGGGAAGTTTCTTGTTTAGATGAGAGGCCATCAGATCTATTTCTGGAAGTCCCCACATTTGAACAATCTGAAGAAATACCTCTGGGTGAAGAGACCATTCGCCCGGATGCAACGTTTGGCGACTGAGATAATCCGCTTCCCAATTGTCTATACCTGGGATATGAACCGCAGAAACTAGACAGGAGCTGGATTCCGCCCAAACCAGAATTTGAGATACTTCTTTCATAGCTAGAGGACTGTGAGTCCCTCCTTGATGATTGATGTAAGCCACAGATGTGACATTGTCTGTCTGAAAACAAATGAACGATTCTCTCTTTAGAAGAGGCCAAGACTGAAGAGCTCTGAAAATTGCACGGAGTTCCAAAATATTGATCGGTAATCTCACCTCCTGAGATTCCCAAACCCCTTGTGCCGTCAGAGACCCCCACACAGCTCCCCAACCTGTAAGACTAGCATCTGTTGAAATTACAGTCCAGGTCGGAAGAACAAAAGAAGCCCCCTGAACTAAACGATGGTGATCTGTCCACCACGTCAGAGAGTGTCGTACAATCGGTTTTAAAGATATTAATTGAGATATCTTCGTGTAATCCCTGCACCATTGGTTCAGCATACAGAGCTGAAGAGGTCGCATGTGAAAACGAGCAAAGGGGATCGCGTCCGATGCAGCAGTCATAAGACCTAGAATTTCCATGCATAAGGCTACCGAAGGGAATGATTGTGACTGAAGGTTTCGACAAGCTGATATCAATTTTAGACGTCTCTTGTCTGTCAAAGATAGAGTCATGGACACTGAATCTATCTGGAAACCCAAAAAGGTTACCCTTGTCTGAGGAATCAATGAACTTTTTAGTAAATTGATCCTCCAACCATGATCTTGCAGAAACAACACAAGTCGATTCGTATGAGATTCTGCTAAATGTGAAGACTGAGCAAGTACCAAGATATCGTCCAAATAAGGAAATACCACAATACCCTGTTCTCTGATTACAGACAGAAGGGCACCGAGAACCTTTGTAAAAATTCTTGGAGCTGTTGCTAGGCCAAACGGCAGAGCCACAAACTGGTAATGCTTGTCTAGGAAAGAGAATCTCAGAAACTGATAGTGATCTGGATGAATTGGAATATGCAGATATGCATCCTGTAAATCTATTGTAGACATATAATGCCCTTGCTGAACAAAAGGCAGGATAGTCCTTACAGTTACCATTTTGAATGTTGGTATCCTTACATAACGATTCAATATTTTTAGATCCAGAACTGGTCTGAAGGAATTCTCCTTCTTTGGTACAATGAAGAGATTTGAATAAAACCCCAGCCCCTGTTCCAGAACTGGAACTGGCATAATTACTCCAGCCAACTCTAGATCTGAAACACATTTCAGAAATGCTTGAGCCTTCGCTGAATTTACTGGGACACGGGAAAGAAAAAATCTCTTTGCAGGAGGTCTTATCTTGAAACCAATTCTGTACCCTTCTGAAACAATGTTCTGAATCCAAAGATTGTGAACGGAATTGATCCAAATTTCTTTGAAAAAACGTAATCTGCCCCCTACCAACTGAGCTGGAATGAGGGCCGCACCTTCATGTGGACTTAGGAGCTGGCTTTGATTTTCTAAAAGGCTTGGATTTATTCCAGACTGGAGATGGTTTCCAAACTGATACCGCTCCTGAGGATGAAGGATCAGGCTTTTGTTCCTTGTTGTGACGAAAGGAACGAAAACGATTATTTGACCTGAATTTACCTTTAGACTTTTTATCCTGAGGTAAAAAAGCTCCTTTCCCTCCAGTAACAGTTGAGATAATAGAATCCAACTGAGAACCAAATAATTTATTACCCTGGAAAGAAAGGGAAAGCAAAGTAGACTTAGAAGACATATCAGCATTCCAAGTTTTAAGCCATAAAGCTCTTCTAGCTAAAATAGCTAGAGACATATACCTGACATCAACTCTAATGATATCAAAGATGGCATCACAAATAAAATTATTAGCATGTTGAAGCAGAATAATAATGCTATGAGAATTATGATCTGTAACTTGTTGCGCTAAAGCTTCCAACCAAAAAGTTGAAGCTGCAGCAACATCCGCTAAAGATATAGCAGGTCTAAGAAGATTACCTGAACACAAATAAGCTTTTCTTAGAAAGGATTCAATTTTCCTATCTAAAGGATCCTTAAAGGAAGTACCATCTGCCGTAGGAATAGTAGTACGCTTAGCAAGAGTAGAGACAGCCCCATCAACCTTAGGGATTTTGTCCCAAAACTCTAATCTGTCAGATGGCACAGGATATAATTGCTTAAAACGTTTAGAAGGAGTAAATGAATTACCCAAATTATTCCATTCCCTGGAAATTACTTCAGAAATAGCACCAGGAACAGGAAAAACTTCTGGAATAACTACAGGAGATTTAAAAACATTATCTAAACGTTTAGATTTAGTATCAAGAGGACCAGAATCCTCAATTTCTAATGCAATTAGGACTTCTTTAAGTAAAGAACGAATAAATTCCATTTTAAATAAATATGAAGATTTATCAGCATCAACCTCTGAGACAGAATCCTCTGAACCAGAAGAACCACTATCAGAATCAGAATGATGAAGTTCATTTAAAAATTCATCTGAACAATGAGAAGTTTTAAAAGACTTTTTATGTTTACTAGAAGGAGGAATAACAGACATAGCCTTCTTAATGGATTCAGAAACAAAATCTCTTATGTTATCAGGAACACTCTGAGTATTATATGTTGACGGAACAGCAACAGGTAATGGAACTTTACTAAAGGAAATATTATCTGCATTAACAAGTTTGTCATGACATTCAATACAAACAACAGCTGGAGGAACAGCTACCAAAAGTTTACAGCAGATACACTTAGCTTTGGCAGCTCCAGCACCAGGCAGCGGTTTTCCAGAAGTATCTTCTGACTCAGTTGCAACGTGGGACATCTTGCAATATGTAATAGAAAAAACAACATATAAAGCAAAATTGATCAAATTCCTTAAATGACAGTTTCAGGAATGGGAAAAAATGCCAGTGAACAAGCTTCTAGCAACCAGAAGCAATAAATAATGAGACTTAAATAATGTGGAGACGAAAGTGACGCCCATATTTTTTTTAGCGGCAAATAAGACGCCCACATTATTTGGCGCCTAAATGCTTTTGGCGCCAAAAATGACGCCACATCCGGAACGCCGACACTTTTGGCGCAAAAGAACCTAAAAATGACGCAACTTCCGGTGACACGTATGACGCCGGAAACAGAAAAAAATTTTGCTCCAAAAAAGTCTGCGCCAAGAATGACGCAATAAAATGAAGCATTTTCAGCCCCCGCAAGCCTAACAGCCCACAGAGAAAAAGTCAAATTTTAAGGTAAGAAAAAAATGATTGATTCAAATGCATTATCCCAAATATGAAACAGACTGAAAATAAGGAATGTTGAACATCCTGAGTCAAGGCAAATAAATGTTTGAATACATGTATTTAGAACTTTATAAAAAAGTGCCCAACCATAGCTTAGAGTGTCACAGCAAATAAGACTTACTTACCCCAGGACACTCATCTACATGTTGTAGAAAGCCAAACCAGTACTGAAACGAAAATCAGTAGAGGTAATGGTATATATATATATATATATAAGAGTATATCGTCGATATGAAAAGGGAGGTAAGAGATGAATCTCTACGACCGATAACAGAGAACCTATGAAATAGACCCCGTAGAAGGAGATCATTGAATTCAAATAGGCAATACTCTCCTCACATCCCTCTGACATTCACTGCACGCTGAGAGGAAAACCGGGCTCCAACCTGCTGCGGAGCGCATATCAACGTAGAATCTAGCACAAACTTACTTCACCACCTCCATAGGAGGCAAAGTTTGTAAAAACTGATTTGTGGGTGTGGTGAGGGGTGTATTTGTAGGCATTTTGAGGTTTGGGAAACTTTGCCCCTCCTGGTAGGAATGTATATCCCATACGTCACTAGCTCATGGACTCTTGCTAATTACATGAAAGAAATTGGATTTGGATGTTTGAAGGGACCTTGAAGTAGAAGGTCCTGCCTTAGCGGCAGAGTCCATGGTGGAAAAGAGGACATGTCCACCAGATCTGCATACCAAGTCCTGCATGGCCACGCAGGGGCTATCAAGATCACCGAAGCTCTCTGCTGCTTGATCTTGGCAATCAGACGAGGGAGCAGAGGAAATGGTGGAAACACATAAGCCAGGCTGAAGGACCAGGGCGCTGCTAGAGCATCTATCAGCGCTGCCTTGGGATCCCTGGACCTGGACCCGTAACAAGGAATCTTGGCGTTCTGACGAGACGCCATGAGATCCAGTTCTGGTTTGCCCCATAGTTGAATCAACTGGGCAAATACCTCCGGATGGAGCTCCCACTCCCCCGGATGAAGCTCCCACTCCCCCGGATGAAAAGTCTGCCGACTTAGAAAATCCGCCTCCCAGTTCTCTACTCCTGGGATATGGATAGCTGAGAGATGGCAAGAGTGAACCTCTGCCCATAGAATTATCTTTGAAACCTCCAACATTGCCAGGGGGCTCCTTGTTCCCCCCTGATGGTTGATATAGGCTAGTTGTGATGTTGTCCGACTGAAATCTGATGAACCTGACCGCAGCTAGCTGAGGCCAAGCCTGAAGAGCATTGAATATCGCTCTTAGTTCCAGAATGTTTATCGGAAGGAGGGCCTCCTCCTGAGTCCACGAACCCTGAGCCTTCAGGGAGTTCCAGACTGCACCCCAGCCCAGAAGGCTGGCATCTGTCCCAAGATAGCCACCAGAGCAGAGAATCCCTGGTCTCTTTATCCAGGTTTAGTAGAGGGGACAAATGTGTAATCCCCATTCCACTGATTGAGCATGCAAAGTTGCAGTGGTCTGAGATGTAGGCGGGCAAACGGAACTATGTCCATTGCCGCTACCATTAATCCGATTACCTCCATACACTGAGCCACTGACGGATGGGAAGTGGAATAAAGAGCACGGCAGGAAGTTAGAAGTTTTGACAACCTGACCTCTGCCAGACAAATCTTCATTTCTACTGAGTCTATCAGAGTTCCTAGGAAGGAAACTCTTGTGAGAGGGGAGAGAGAACTCTTTTCTTTCTTCACCTTCCACCCATGAGACCTCAGGAATGCCAGAACAATGTCCGTATGGGACCTGGCGATTTGAAAAGTCGACGCCTGTATCAGGATGTCGTCTAGGTAAGGGGCCACTGCTATACCCCGCGGCCTTAGAACCACCAGAAGGGACCCTAGAACCTTCGTAAAGATTCTTGGTGTCGTGGCTAACCTGAAGGGAAGAGCCACAAACTGGTAATGCCTGTCTAGGAAGGCGAACCTGAGAAACTGATGATGATCCCTGTGTATCGGAATGTGTAGATAAGCATCCTTTAAATCCACGGTAGTCATATATTGACCCTCCTGGATCATAGGTAGGATGGTTCGAATAGTCTCCATGTTGAAGGATGGGACCCTGAGAAATTTGTTTAGGATCTGGAGATCCAAGATTGGTCTGAAAGTTCCCTCTTTCTTGGGAACTATAAACAGATTTGAATAGAAGCCCTGCCCCTGTTCCTCCTTTGGAACTGGGTGGATCACTCCCATAACTAGGAGGTCTTGAACACAATGTAAGAATGCCTCTCTCTTTATCTGGTTTGCAGATAATTGTGAGAGATGAAATCTCCCCTTTGGAGATGAAGCTTTGAATTCCAGAAGATATCCCTGGGAAACAATATTTAGAGCCTAGGGATCCTGGACATCTCTTGCCCAAGCCTGGGCGAAGAGAGAAAGTCTGCCTTCCACTAGATCCGGTCCCGGATCGGGGGCTACTCCTTCATGCTGTCTTAGAGGCAGCAGCAGGTTTTTTGGCCTGCTTCCCCTTGTTCCAAGCCTGGTTAGGTCTCCAGACTGGCTTGGACTGGGCAAAATTTCCCTCTTGTTTTGTAGAAGAGGAAGATGAAGCTGCGCCACTCTTGAAGTTTCGAAAGGAACGAAAATTAGTCTGTTTGGTCCTTAACTTGTTGGACCTATCCTGGGGAAGGGCGTGGCCTTTTCCTCCAGTAATATAAAAAATGATCTCCTTCAGTCCAGGCCCAAATAGGGTCTGCCCTTTGAAGGGGATATTGAGAAGTTTAGACTTTGAAGTGACATCAGCTGACCAGGATTTAAGCCATAGCGCCCTACGTGCCTGAATGGCAAAACCTGAATTTTTAGCCGTTAGCTTGGTTAAATGAAAAACGGCGTCAGAAATAAATGAATTGGCTAACTTAAGAGCTTTAAGCCTGTCAAGGATATCATCCAATGGGGTTTCTACCTGTAGAGCCTCCTCCAGAGACTCGAACCAGAAAGCCGCTGCAGCAGTGACTGGGGCAATGCATGCAAGAGGCTGGAGAATAAAACCTTGTTGTATAAAGATTTTCTTAAGGAAACCCTCTAATTTTTTATCCATAGGATCTAGGAAAGCACAAATGTCCTCGACAGGAATAGTTGTACGCTTAGCTAGGGTAGAGACTGCTCCCTCCACCTTAGAGACGGTCTGCCACAAGTACCGTGTAGCGGCATCTATAGGAAACATCTTTTTAAAAGCAGGAGGGGGAGAGAACGGAACACCTGGTCTATCCCATTCCTTAGTAATAATTTCTGAAAACCTCTTAGGGATTGGAAAAACATCAGTGTAAACAGGCACTGCAAAGTATTTGTCCATTTTACACAATTCCTCTGGGACTACAATGGTGTCAGTGTCATCCAGAGTCGCTAAAACCTCCCTGAGCAACACGCGGAGGTGTTCAAGCTTAAAGGGACATAATACTCAAATATGCTAAATCACTTGAAACTGATGCAGTATAACTGTAAAAAGCTGACAGGAAAATATCACCTGAGCATCTCTATGTAAAAAACGAAGATATTTTACCTCACAATCTCCTCAGCTCAGCAGAGTAAGTTCTGTGTAAAAAGTTATACTTCACCTGCTCCCAGCTGCAGGTAAAAATAAAAAAAAATGAAGAAATGAACAGCAGCCAATCAGCATCAGCAGTGCTGAGGTCATAAACTCTTACTGTGATCTCATGAGATTTGACTTAACTCTCATGAGATTTCATAGTAAGGTTCCTTTACCTGATTGGTGAAATAATGTGAGAGTGCACGATGCTCATCCCCTAAGCTGTCCTAGGACAGACACGCTTAAATGCTGCTTAGAAATCCTTTACAATGGGAGGTGGCTACTGAGGAACTTTTGAGGTAAAATATCTTTCTTTTTTACATAGAGATGTTCAGGAGATATTTTCTAGTCAGCTTTTTACAGCTATGCTGCATCACTTTCAAGTGTTTAAACATTTAGGTATTATGGCCCTTTAAATTTAAATGCTGTCATTTCAGAGTCAGACTGAAGTAACGCCTTCCCTGAATCAGAGAAGTCACCCACAGATAGAAGCTCTCCTGCTTCAAATTCTGCACATTGTGAGGGTATATCAGACATAGCTACTAAAGCGTCAAAGAGCTCTGTATTTGTTCTAGCCCCAGAGCTGTCTCGCTTTCCTTGTAACCCTGGCAGTTTGGACAATACCTCTGTGAGGGGGGTATGATTCATAACTGCCGCCATGTCTTGTAAGGTAAACGCATTGGACGCGCTAGATGTACTTGGCGTCCCTTGAGCGGGAGTTATAGGTTCTGACACGTGGGAAGAGCTAAATGGCATAACCTCCCTTTTGTCAGTCTGAGAAACCCCTGGTGATAAATCTTTAAAAGCCATAATATGGTCTTTATAACTTATAGAAAGGTCAGTGCATTTGGTACACATTCTAAGAGGGGGTTCCACAATGGCTTCTAAACATAATGAACAAGGAGTTTCCTCTATGTCAGACATGTTTAAACAGACTAGTAATGAGACCAGCAAGCTTGGAAAACACTTTAATAAATGTGAAAAAAGCAATAATATAAAAACGGTATTGTGCCTTTAAGAGAAAAAAACTACCACATAAACTGCAAAACAGTGATAAAAAGTAGTAAACTCTACAAATTTTTTACAGTGTGTATAAGGGACTAAAGCAGCATTGCACCCACTTGCAAATGGATGATTAACCCCTCAGGCCCAAAAACGAATTAGAAAAACATTAAAACTGCTAACAAACACACTGCCACAGCTGTGCTGTGGCTCCTACCTGCCCTTAAAAAAGATTTTTGCAGGAACAAAACCCTCTATAGAGGTCCTATAAGCCAGAGGACTCCTTCAGGGAAGCTGGATGTCTCAGACTGAAAATCAACTGCACATTTAGAGCTTGAAAATAGGCCCCTCCCTACCATGCACTCAAAGTCAGAGGGCCTTAAAAAAGTACTCCTAGGAGTAATATAACAAGCTATGTGGAAAACTAGGCCCCAAATAAAGATTTATCACCCTCAGAGAAAAAACGTTTTTATTTTTATAAATCATGCAAACGTTTTTACACTAAGTAATATAAGTATTAACATGAATATTACCCTTATTTGTAAGCATGATCCCAGTTGTTGTTAAATCACTGTATCAGGCTTACCTTAAATATACCAGGCACTGTCAGCATTTTCTAGACCTTATCTCTCTAGAAAAAAATATACTGAACATACCTCAAAGCAGGCAATCTGCAGACCGTCCCCCCAACTGAAGTTTTCTTTCCATACTCTTCAGTTATGTGTGAGAACAGCAATGGACCTTAGTTACAAACTGCTAAGATCATCAAAACCTCCAGGCAGAATTCTTCTTCCAATTTCTGCCTGAGAGTAAAAACAGTACAACGCCGGTACTGTTTAAAAATAACAAACTTTTGATTGAAGGTAAAAACTACACTAAGTCACAACATCTCTCTTGATACTTCCTTTCTTGTCGAGAGCTGCAAGAGAATGACTGGGGGTGGCAGTTAGGGGAGGAGCTATATAGACAGCTCTGCTGTGGGTGTCCTCTTGCAGCTTCCTGTTGGGAAGGAGAATGTCCCACAAGTAATGGATGAACCCGTGGACTGGATACACCTTTACAAGAGAAAAAGGGATCTCAACCAAAAAAACACTGCATTTCTTGAGAAATAAAGTCACAAAACACACACCACCAAATCCGGAAACAAACCGGAGCTGAGCCATAACATATTAACACACACCCGTAGTTAATAACTCCTCAAGCCCCAGTGCCTGCATAACAGCCATTTAAAATCCATATCCAAAGAAGGATTCAAAATAAATAAGTCCTATTTTTTTTAACAGATTTACCTGCAAAAGTGCCATATTCCCTGATCCCAAAAAATAAAAAGGCACTTACCTTGAAAACAGACACTGCCCGGCAGCAGGGCAGCTCACTCAGTCTGAGAGGCACATCTGTTCACATGGACCTGTGAAATATAAAGGAGGACTGAATAATCCTAATCAGACCTTCCAGACAGGGCAGCAACACTGTTTGGAAGGCACAGTGGGGATTATACCCCACAAGTTCCCAATTGCTTAAAAGCCACCACTGCTCTACTGAAGAGATTGAATTGGAATACAGCTAAACTCCAGGAAAAAACAGAACAAGCTTGTCCTGCTTGAAAATAAACTCTTGATTGAAGAATCAGATACCAAACTTTACCTCTTCCTTGTAACTGATACAAGCAAAGAGAATGACTGGGGGTTGTGGGTAAGGGGAGTGGTATTTAACAGCTTTGCTGTGGTGCTCTTTGCCGCCTCCTGCTGATCGGGAGTGATATTCCCAATAGTAATTATGATGATCCGTGGACTCACCATGTCATTAGAAAGAAATTATTTTTATCATCTACCTCTCTACTCAGTAGAGTGAGCTTTATGGGCCAAGCTGTGAAGACTGTTTTCTGTCAGGACACAGCCCACAGCCCTGAGGTAGGTTAAAGGTATAATTGCTTTATATCCAAACAAGTGTCTTAATTTATTGCATCGTGAAAATATTTTATATGATAGACATGCTCTGTTTGGTATCAAAATATTCCCCATCGTTACACAATGTGAGTGATCAACAGTATATTCTTACTTAATGTGTCAAGTAGAAATATAAAATATAATAATTTCAGCCAGACTTGAGAGCTGACTTAAGGCCTGTCATAAAAAAACATAATTTATGTAAGAACTTACCTAATAAATGAATTTCTTTTATGGTGGCAAAAGACCACGGGCTGTTATGTATGGGATATACATTCCTACCAAGAGGAGGAATAGTTCCCCCCCCCACTACCACCACCTCATACATACCTTGGGACCTTGTGGATTTTCTCCACCATGAAAAAAATGAATATCAGGTAAGTTCTTACATAAATTTGTTTTCTTTCATATATGTGGTGAGAGTCCGTGAGCTGTTATGTATGGGATATAATATCCAAGATGTGGAAGAGTCCACAAGTAACAAGAAAGAGAGGGATAAAATAAAAAGAGTTTTTAGCTAGAAATTAAATCCAACATAAACCTCCTACAACAAAAATGAAGGGGAGAGGGACAACCTAAAAAACATAATTTATGCTTACCTGATAAATTTATTTCTCTTGTAGTGTATCCAGTCCACGGATCATCCATTACTTATGGAATATATTCTCCTTCCCAACAGGAAGCTGCAAGAGTCCACCCACAGCAAAGCTGCTATATAGCTCCTCCTCTAACTGCCATATTCAGTCATTCGACCGAAAACATGCAGAGAAAGGAAAAACCATAGGGTGCAGTGGTGACTGTAGTTCAAATGAAAAAATTACCTGCCTTAAAGTGACAGGGCGGGCCGTGGACTGGATACACTACAAGAGAAATAAATTTATCAGGTAAGCATAAATTATGTTTTCTCTTGTTAAGTGTATCCAGTCCACGGATCATCCATTACTTATGGAATACCAATACCAAAGCTAAAGTACACGGATGATGGGAGGGACAAGGCAGGTACTTAAACGGAAGTTACCACTGCCTGTAAAAAACCCTTTCTCCCAAAAATAGCCTCCGAAGAAGCAAGGTATCAAATTTGTTAAATTTGAAAAGTATGAAGCGCAGACCAAGACTCCGTCTTGTAAATCTGTTCAACAGAAGCCACATTTAAAAAAGGCCCAAGTGAAAACCACAGCTCTAGTAGAATGAGCTGTAATCCCTTCAGGAGGCTGCTGTCCAGCAGTCTCATAAGCTAAATGAATTATGCTATTTAACCAAAAAGACAGAGAGGCTGCTGAAGTCTTTTGACCTCTCCTCTGTCCAGAATAGACAACAAACAAGGTGAACGTTTGATGAAAACTGTAGTAGCTTGTAAGTAAAACTTTAAAGCACAAACCACGTCCAATATTGTGTAATAGACGTTCCTTCTTTGAGGAAGGATTAGGATACAAGCATGGAACAACTATCTCTTGAGTGATGTACTTGTTAGATACCACCTTAGGAAAAAACCCAGGTTGGTACGCAGGACTACCTTATCCGTACGAAGGACCAGATAAGGAGAATCACATTGTAACACAGATAACTTGGAGACTCTACGAGTCGAGGAATTAGCTACCCAAAAGGAACTTTCCAAGATAAAGATTGATATCTATGGAACAAAAAAGGTTCAAACGGAACTTCTTGAAGAACCTTAAGAATCAGGTTTAAGCTCCATGGCGGAGCAACAGTTTTAAACACAGGCTTGGATCTAACCAAAGCCTGAACGTCTAGAATACCTGCCAGACGCTTGTGCAAAAAAATAGACAGAGTAAAAATCTGTCCCCTTTTAAGGAATTAGCTGACAACCCTTTTCTCAAAAACATCTTGGAGAAAAGATAATATCCTGGGAATCCAGACTTTACTCCATGAGTAACCCTTGGATTCATAACAATCAGATATTTACACCATATCTATGTTCAATTTTCCTAGAGACAGGCTTTCATGTCTGTATTAAGGTATCAATGACTGACTCGGAGAAGCCATGCTTTGATAACATCAGTCTCCAGGCAGTCCATCTCAGATTGATTCTATTTAGATGGTTGAAAGGACCCTGAGGTAGAGAGACCTGTCTCAGAAGCAGAGACCGTGATGGAAAGGATGACATGTCCACCAGATCTGCATACCAGGTCCTGCGTGGCTACGCAGGCGCTGTCAAAAACACCAAAGCCCTCTCCTGCTTGGTCTTGACCTCCGGAGGAAATCCCACTCCCCCGGAAGAAAAGTCTGACGACTTAGAAAATCCACCTCCCAGTTCTCAACACCTGGGATATGGATAGCTGATAGACAAGAGTGAGTCTCTGTCCAGTAAATTATTGTAAGACTTCTAACATCGCTAGGGAACTTCTGTTCCCCCTTGATGGCTGATGTAAGCCACAGTCGTGTATATTGTCCGACTGAGTATGATGTACCTCAGAGTTGCTAACTGAGGCCAAGTCTGAAGAGCATGGAATATCACTCCCAGTTCCAGAATATTTATTAGAAGGAGGGTCTCCTCCTAAGTCCACTATCCCTGAGCCTTCAGGGAGTTCCAGACTGCATCCCAACCTAAAAGGCTGGCATCTATTGTAACAATTGTCCCATCTGACCTGCGGAAGGTCATACCCTTGGACAGATGGACCCGACATAGTCACCAGAGAAGAGAATCTCTGGTCTCTTGGTCCAGATTTAACAGGGGGACAAATCTGTGTAATCCCCGTTCCTCTGACTGAGCATGCATAGTTGCAGCGGTCTGAAATGTAGACTTGCAAACGATACTTTGTCCCTTGCCGCTACAATTAAGCCGATTTCATTCATGTACTGAGCCACCGAAGGGCGCGGATGGGATGAAAAAAAAAAAAACACGGCAGAAATTTAGAAACTTTGACAACCTGGACTCCGTCAGGTAAATTTTCATTTCTACAGAATCTATCAGAGTCCCTAGGAGGGAAACCCTTGAGATTGGGGATAGAGAACTCTTTCCTTGTTCACTTTCCACCCATGTGATCTCAGAAATGCCAGTACTACGTCCGTATGAGACTGGGCAATTTGGATGTTTGACGCCTGTATCAGGATGTCGTCTAAATAAGGGGCCACTTCTATGCCCCGCGGTCTAAGGACCGCCAAAGCGACCCCAGAACCTCCATAAAGATTCTTGGGGCTGTAGATATCCCAAAGGAAAGAGCTACAAACTGGTAATGCCTGTCTAGAAAGGCAAACCTGAAAAACGATGGTGATCTTTATGCATCACAATGTGAGGATAAGCATCCTTCAAATCCATTGTAGTCCTCTATTGACTCTCCTGGATCATAGTTAAGATGGTACGAATAGTTTCCATCTTAAATGACGGAATTCTGAGGAATTTGTTTAAGATCTTTATATCCAAAATAGGTCTGAAGGTTCCCTCTCCTTGGGAACCACAAACAGATTTGAGTAAAAACTCTGTCCCTGTTCCTCTCTTGGAACTGGATGGATCTCGTACACAATGTAAGAATGCCTCCTTCTTTATCTGGTTTGCAGATAATTGTGAAAGGCGAAATCTCCCCTTTTTTGGGGGGGGAATCTTTGAAATCCAGAAGATATCTCTGGGATATAAATTCCAATGCCTAGGGATCCTGGGCATCTCTTGCCCACGCCTGGGCAAAGAATGAAAGTCTGCCCCCTATAGGATCCGTTACCGGATAGGGGTCCGTTCCTTCATGCTGCCTTAGAGGCAGCAGCAGGCTCCTTGGCCTGCTTATCTTTGTTCCAGGTCCGATTGTCTCCAGACCGCCTTGGACTGAGCAAAAATTCCCTCTTGTTTTGCCTTAGAGGAAGAGGATGCCACACCTGCCCTGAAGTTTTTAAAAGGCACGAAAATTAGACTTTTTTTTTTTTTTTTTTGCCCTTGATTTAGACCTATCCTGAGGAAGGGCATGACCTTTTCCTCCAGTGATATAAGCAATAATCTCCTTCAAACCAGGCCCGAATAGGGTCTGCCCCTTGAAGGGAAGTTAAGTAGCTTATTTATTAAAGTCACGACAGCTGACCATGATATAAGCCATAGCGCTCTGCGCGCCAGTATAGTAAAAAACAGAATTCTTAGCCGTTAGTCTAGTCAAATGAACAAGGCATCAGAAAACAAAGGAATTGGCTAGCATAAGCTTGTCAAATATATTCATCCAATGGAGTCGCTTAACTGTAAAGCCTCATCAAGAGACTCAACCCAGAACACCGCAGCAGCAGTGACAGAAGCAATGTATGCAAGGGGCTGCAGGATAAAACCCTGTTGAATAAACATTTTTTATCCATTGGATCTAAAAAGCACAACTGTCCTCGTCAGAGGTAGTGGTACGCTTAGCTAGAGTAGAAACTCTTCTCTCCACCTTAGGAACTGTCTGCCAGAAGTCCCGTGTGGTGGTAACTATTAGAAAACATTCTTCTAAAAAATAGGAGGGGAAGAGAACGGCACACCTGGTCTATCCCATTCCTTATTAAAAAAATTTTTTTTTTTTTTTTTAGTAAACCTCTTTAGGTATTGGAAAAACATCAGTACACACCGGCACTGCATATTATTTATCCAGTCTACACAATTTCTCTGGCCCTGCGATTGTACACATTCATTCAGAGCAGCCAAAGCCTCGCTGAGCAACAAGTGGAGGTTCTCAAGCATAAATTTTAAATGTAGAAATATCAGAATCAGGTTAAATCATCTTCCCTGAGTCAAAAAAAAAATAAATCACCCACAGACTAAGCATATTGTGAGGTAGTATCATACATGGTTCTTAAAGCGTCTGTATGCTCTGTATCTACCCCCAGAGCTAACTGCTTTCCTTTAATTTCAGGTAGTCTGACTAATACTGCTGCCAGAATATTATTCACCACCTTTGCCATGTCTTGTAAAATAAACGCTATGGGCGCCCTTGATGTACTTGGCGCCATTTGAGCGTGAGTCCCTGAAGCGGGAGTCGAAGGGTCTGACACGTGGGGAGAGTTAGTCGGCATAACTTTCCCCTCGACAGAATCCCCTGGTAAAGAAACGCTATGGGTGCCCTTGATGTACTTGGCGCCATTTGAGCGTGAGTCCCTAAAGCGGGAGTCAAAAGGTCTGACACGTGGGGAGAGTTAGTCGGCATAACTACCCCCACGACAGAATCCTCTGGTGATAATGTTTTTAAAGACAAAAAATGATCTTTATTGTTTAACATGAAATCAGTACATCTGGTACACATTCTAAGATGGGGTTCCACCATGGCTTTAAAACATAATGAACACAGAGCTTCCTCTATGTCAGACATGTTAGAACAGACTAATAATGAGACTAGTAAGCTTGGAAAACACTTTAAATCAAGTTAACAAGCAAATATATAAAACGTTACTGTGCCTTTAAGAGAAACAAATTTTGCCAAAATTTGAAATAACAGTGAAAAAAGGCAGTTAAACTAACAAAATTTTTACAGTGTATGTAACAAGTTAGCAGAGCATTGCACCCACTTGCAAATGGATGATTAACCCCTTAATACAAAAAACAGATTAACAAAACGAAAAATATGTTTTAAACAGTCATAACAGCTCCTACTTTTGAAGCCCTTTTGAGCCCTTCAGAGATGTCCTATAGCATGCAGGGGACTGCTGAGGGAAGCTGAATGTCACTGTTTGTAATTTTAACTGCACCAACTGTAACTTTTATACTATAACAGTGGAAGGCCTCAGGAAACTGTTTCTATGTAAAATTTAAGCCAGCCATGTGGAAAAAACTTAGGCCCCAATAAGTTTTATCACCAAACATATGTTAAAAAACGATTAAACATGCCAGCAAACGTTTTAAAACACATTTTTACAAGAGTATGTATCTCTATTAATAAGCCTGATACCAGTCGCTATCGCTGCATTTAAGGCTTTACTTACATTACTTCGGTATCAGCAGTATTTTCTTAGTCAATTCCATTCCTAGAAAAATATTTTACTGCACATACCTTATCTGCAGGAAAACCTGCACGCCATTCCCCCTCTGAAGTACCTCACTCCTCAGAATGTGTGAGAACAGCAAATGGATCTTAGTTACGTCTGCTAAGATCATAGAAAAACGCAGGCAGATTCTTCTTCCAAATACTGCCTGAGATAAACAGCACACTCCGGTGCCATTTAAAAATAACAAACTTTTGATTGAAGAATAAACTAAGTAGAAAGCACCACAGACTCTCACAACCTCCTATCTATGTTGAGGCTTGCAAGAGAATGACTGAATATGGCAGTTAGGGGAGGAGCTATATAGCAGCTTTGCTGTGGGTGGACTCTTGCAGCTTCCTGTTGGGAAGAATATATTCCATAAGTAATGGATGATCCGTGGACTGGATACACTTAACAAGAGAAATACTTCTTTGTAGCTGCTTACAGCCTGACTTTAACCCGTTCCCGCGGTTAGGACGTTCCATACCGTCCTAACTGCGCTGGGCTTTAGCCATTCTGCTGTACTGAAGCAGTAACTGCTTCTTAACTGGGATAGCGGGCTGGAGGGCGTGCCTATCATCAGACACTACCCCCTGACCTGATCCCATCATTGAAATCACGTGATCGTACATGATTTGCATTTTTTACTTATTTGTTTACATCGGAACTTTGTTCTGATGTAACAAGTACCGGTGAAAGGGGTTAATGTTAAAGGATAAAGAAACAAAAAGAACTTACACACTGGTAAAACTGCCCCCTTTGACCTCCTGTTACAAAGCGCTTTCCATCTGGATTCCAGGCCACACTTGTTAAACTGTCTTCATGAGACTGGCTCATTTTTGTCCTCAATTCCCCAGTCTAAAAGGATTAAAAAATAAAATAAAAATGAAAACACCAATAAACTAACACTTCCAAAATGTTCATTGTGTAAATTTTTTCAAATTTTATTATACAGTGCAGTCCACTCTAGAACCAAACATACAATGTCACAGAAAAAAACAACATTTAATAAACATTACAACAGATTAATATTTGTTAAGTTATGCAGAAGACAAACCCCCCACATCTACTGAGTAATAAACAACCAATCTCATACACAGAAAAAAAAACAACCCCCCCCCCAAAAAACCCCCACACACATACAAAAGCAACCACATTCAGATTATTTCCTTATAACTTGCATTAATATGTATTTTTGGTTATAAAAGGTAAGGCCAGAAGGCACACTGAATTATAAGAAAGCACATCTTGTAACCATAACGTACCATGTAAGCTTTCCTTACTTATATTCACACAGAAGAATCTCTAATCAGCTGCCACCATGCGTGTGCTATTTAGAATGCTGCTTACTTGTACGTTCCACAGCCACAGCTCCGAGCAGTCATCGGGACCACATGCTACAAGATAGTTGTCATCTGGACTCCAGGCAAGGTACGAAACACCATAGGCATGACCTTCTAGTGTCTTAAGTAATTTAAGCTGGTGTGTGTCCTGGGGGGGAGAAGAAATAAAAACGTATTACATTAACATTGAGCAAATTAACCTTAAAACGGGACATATAACCCAACATTTTTCTCTTTAAACAATTCAGATAGAACATGACATTTTAAACAACTTTCCAAATTACTTATATTTTGCTTCATTCTTATGGTATATATTGGTATCTATATGGTATTTAATAAAGGAGCAGGAATGCATTATTGGGATCAAGCTAAACACAAGTGAAATATGTGCAGCCACCAATCAGCAGCTAGCTCCCAAGCCTACCTAGGTATACTTTTCAGCAAAGGATAATAAGGACAAAAGAATGAAACAAATTAGATAAGATTAAATTAGGAAGTTGTTTAAAAAATACATGTTAAGCTGCAACAACTAATCAATATAATCAATAATAATAGATTATGAAAATAGTTGTCAACGAATCTCATAATCAATTAGTTGGTTTGCAATTAGTTGTTCTGAGCACGGCACCAGCTGCTTCACTCTGAGCTCCTGCACATGGTATTGGGTTTCATAATTATGTCCTTAGCCTAAAGGACCTCTACAGACGTTTACTTTTCCCTTTTTCCTGGAGAGTATACATTTTTTTTTTTAAGTTTACAACTACTCCTGGCTTATATGCAATCCAGAAATAATAGGAGGAGTCATTTGGATTGTTTATATTAAATCAGGTGATTTGGGACTATGCTTTGCATGATATAGCGCAGAGCTTGTTATTTTCACCTAGCCCCAGATTGATGGGAGTTGTTATTTGAATTGATGTGCACTTTTATCTGTTTGCACAATTATTAGAGGATCGCTTGCTATTGCTGGTTTATATGTACTGTATAGATAAATGTGTAAGGCGTTGTCCTGATATATAGTCCTTTTTACTTTTTTTTAAACTTTTAATAAATTGTAATATGTACCAAATTCAACCTCTATAAGTATATATCTGTTATTTTAAGAATGGACTAGAATTTTTTTCCCTTACCTTACAGCTGGTTATTTACTATTGCATATAGATATTCAAGATATTTTTATGTTAGAATGAAGTCCAGGCTTGCTTTAAGAGGCCCCTTGCATTGGTAGAGTTAACAAAGATAAATATCCCACTTGGTGAAATTGGCAAAACCCTACTTATGCATCTCAAGCACCTCAACACCATCTGAGCATCTGTTCTATGCTGCAGGCAAAATAGCTTGGATTTTATTTTAAATATTGAATATTTTTTTATCCGATTGGTCGATTCATCGAAAAAAATAATCGCTGATGAATCGATTATGAAAATAATAGTTGCAGCCCTAAATACATGCTCTATCTGAATCATGAAAGTATAATTTTGACTAGGGAGGTGCATTTGGATGTTTGATTAAAAACCAAATGACGAATATGGCCACCACCAGTAGCATTTGGCTATTTTGGAGCTTTATTTCTTCTTGTGAAATGTGGATTTAAACAGACCTTAGTGTGTTGCATTTTCACAAATTATAAATATGGCTCCAAAATAGGCTAATGCTGCTGGCGGCGGCCATATTGGGCATTCATTTTATAACGAAACATCCAAATGTGCATCCCTAATTTTGACTTTACTGCCTGTATAGCAAGGGTCAAAGCTTTAAAGAATTTTGCAGTGATTTTCTATAAATCAAATGTCCTTGGCTGTTAGAAATTAATCAGGAAATCGGCATGAGAGTACGTTCTTGTTCTCAGAATTATACAACCTCCAACCTTCCAGATGCAGGAAACTATATAAGTTATATAAACTATATAAGTATTACTTATGTTTATATTTGCAGACATTATTACTGCTGTATAAGTAAACAATATGCTTAGTATATGACTGATGTTATACACTTCTATATAAGCTTAGGGACAAGAGACAGATTTTGAGAAGCCATGTAGCCAAGAAGCTATGGAATGACAACATCTGGGCTACGGTGCAATGCATTTTTGTATGTTTAGATCTATGATAAGTTAAGTACTTGTAAAATAGGTTTTAAAATGATATATATCATAATTGGCAATAAACAGTTAACTAAATGTAACAGTACATTCCATCGTTGCTGCTTAAATTGAAAATATATTGCTTACAAATATTAAATAGGAAGTTAAGGGATTGTGGTTTACAACAATTTTGCAACTAGTAGACTGAATAAAACTATATTCTGTTTTTATTAATCAATGCATTGTATATGTTTTATATTTTTATTATAATTAATACACTGTCCATATAAATATATATTACGAGCCAATGAATGAATGAATGTGCTGCCAAATTAATAAACCTATCACATAAAAACAGAATTTATGTTTACCTGATAAATTTCTTTCTCCTACGGTGTATCCGGTCCACGGCTTCATCCTTACTTGTGGGATATTCTCAATCCCTACAGGAAGTGGCAAAGAGAGCACACAGCAAAGCCGTCCATATAGCTCCCCTCAGGCTCCGCCCCCCAAGTCATTCGACCGACGGTTAGGAGAAAAAGGAGAACCATAGGGTGCAGTGGTGACTGTAGTTTTAGAAAAATAAATTTAAGCCTGACTAAAATGCCAGGGAGGGCCGTGGACCGGATACACCGTAGGAGAAAGAAATTTATCAGGTAAACAGATTCTGTTTTCTCCTACATTGGTGTATCCGGTCCACGGCTTCATCCTTACTTGTGGGAACCAATACCAAAGCTTTAGGACACGGATGAAGGGAGGGAACAAGTCAGGTAACCTAAACGGAAGGCACCACTGCTTGTAAAACCTTTCTCCCAAAAATAGCCTCCGAAGAAGCAAAAGTATCGAATTTGAAAAATTTGGCAAATGTATGCAGTGAAGACCAAGTCGCTGCCTTACAGATCTGTTCAACAGAAGCCTCATTCTTGAAAGCCCATGTGGAAGCCACAGCTCTAGTAGAGTGAGCTGTAATTCGTTCAGGGGGCTGCCTTCCAGCAGTCTCATAAGCCAACCGGATGATGCTTTTCAGCCAGAAAGACAGAGGTCGCAGTCACCTTTTGACCTCTCCTCTTGCCAGAATAGACGACAAACAAGGACGATGTTTGTCTGAAGTCTTTAGTTGCTTTTAGATAGAACTTTAAAGCACGAACCACATCAAGATTGTGCAACAGACGTTCCTTGTTAGAAACTGGGTTAGGACACAGAGAAGGAACAACTATCTCCTGGTTAATATTCTTATTGGAAACCACTTTTGGAAGAAAACCAGGTTTGGTACGTAAAACAACCTTATCTGCATGGAACACCAGGTAAGGTGAATTACACTGCAAAGCAGACAATTCAGAAACTCTTCTAGCAGAAGAAATAGCTACCAAAAACAAAACTTTCCAAGATAATAACTTGATATCTATGGAATGTAGAGGTTCAAACGGAACCCCTTGAAGAACTGAAAGAACTAAATTTAGACTCCATGGAGGAGCCACAGGTCTATAAACAGGCTTGATTCTGACTAAAGCCTGTACAAACGCCTGAACATCTGGCATCGCTGCGAGACGCTTGTGTAACAAAACCGACAGAGCGGAAATCTGTCCTTTTAAGGAACTAGCTGACAAACCTTTCTCCAATCCTTCTTGGAGAAAGGCTAGAATCCTTGGAATCCTAATCTTACCCCATGAGTAACCTCTGGATTCACACCAACAAAGATATTTCCTCCATATCTTATGTTAATTTTCCTGGTGACAGGCTTTCTAGCCTGGATCAGGGTATCTATAACTGATTCCGAGAACCCACGCTTAGCTAGAATCAAGCATTCAATCTCCAAGCAGTCAGTTGCAGAGAAACTAGGTTTGGATGTTCGAATGGGCCTTGAATTAGAAGGTCCTGCCTCAAAGGTAGCTTCCATGGTGGAACCGATGACATATTCACCAGGTCTGCATACCAAGTCCTGCGTGGCCACGCAGGAGCTATCAGAATTACCGAAGCCTTCTCCTGTTTGATCCTGGCTACAAGCCGGGGGAGAAGGGGAAACGGTGGAAAGACATAAGCTAGATTGAACGACCAAGGCGCTACTAAGGCATCTACCAATGTCGCCTTGGGATCCCTGGACCTGGACCCGTAACGTGGAACTTTGGAGTTCTGACGTGACGCCATCAGATCCAGTTCTGGAATGCCCCATAGTTGGGTTAACTGGGCAAAAACCTCCGGGTGAAGTTCCCACTCCCCCGGATGGAAAGTCTGAAGACTCAGGAAATCCGCTTCCCAGTTGTCCACTCCTGGGATGTGAATTGCTGATAGATGGCAAGAGTGATCCTCTGCCCATTTGATGATCTTGGATACCTCTCTCATCGCCAGGGAACTCTTTGTTCCCCCCTGATGATTGATGTACGCCACAGTCGTCATGTTGTCCGACTGAAATCTGATGAATTTTGCCTCCGCTAGTTGAGGCCATGCCTGGAGCACATTGAATATCGCTCTCAATTCCAAAATGTTTTTCGGGAGAAGAGATTCTTCCCGAGACCATAGACCCTGAGCCTTCAGGGACTCCCATACCGCGCCCCAGCCTAGGAGGCTGGCGTCGGTCGTGACAATGATCCACTCCGGTCTGCGGAAACTCATTCCCTGCGACAGGTGATCCAGAGACAACCACCAGAGGATTGAGTCTCTGGCTTTCTGGTCCATTTGAATCTGGGGAGACAAATCTGCATAATCCCCATTCCACTGTTTGAGCATGCACAGTTGCAATGGTCTTAAATGAATTCGAGCAAATGGCACCACGTCCATTGCTGCAACCATGAGTCCTATTACCTCCAAGCACTGAGCTATGGAGGGTTGAGGAATGGATTGAAGAACTCGACAAGTGTTCAGAAGTTTTAACTTCCTGGCCTCTGTCAGAAAGATCTTCATTTCTACTGAGTCTATAATTGTTCCCAGGAAGGGAACCCTTGTGAACGGGGACAGAGAACTTTTTTCTATGTTCACCTTCCACCCGTGGGACCTTAGAAAGGCTAGAACAATGTCTGTATGAGCCTTTGCCTTGTGAAAGGACGACGCTTGTATTAGAATGCCTTAGCACCGCTAAAAGAGACCCTAGCACCTTTGTGAAAATTCTGGGAGCAGTGGCCAATCCGAAGGGAAGAGCCACAAACTGGTAATGCTTGTCCAGAAAGGCGAACCTCAGGAATTGATGGAGATCTTTGTGGATAGGAATATGCAGGTACGCATCCTTCAAGTCCACGGTAGTCATATATTGACCCTCCTGGATCATTGGTAAAATTGTCAGAATGGTTTCCATTTTAAATGATGGAACTCTGAGGAATTTGTTTAGGATCTTTAAATCCAGAATTGGCCTGAAAGTTCCTTCCTTTTTGGGAACTACAAACAGGTTTGAGTAAAATCCCAGTCCTTGTTCTGCTGTTGGAACTGGGTGTATCACTCCCATTTTTAAAAGGTCTTCTACGCAATGTAAGAATGCCTGTCTCTTTATCTGGTCTAAAGATAAGCGAGACATGTGGAACCTTCGCCTTGGAGGAAGGTCCTTGAATTCTAGAAGATACCCCTGAGAGACAATTTCTAGTGCCCAGGGGTCCGGAACATCTCTCGCCCAGGCCTGAGCAAAGAGAGAAAGTCTGCCCCCTACTAGATCCGGTCCCGGATCGGGGCCTACCCCTTCATGCTGTCTTGGTAGCAGCAGCAGGCTTTTTGGCCTGTTTACCCTTGTTCCAGCCTTGCATTGGCTTCCATGCTGGTTTGGGCTGGGATGCGTTACCCTCTTGCCTAGTGGCTGTAGAGGTAGAAGCCGGTCCGTTCCTGAAATTGCGAAAGGAACGAAAATTAGACTTGTTTTTAGCTTTGAAAGGTCTATCCTGTGGGAGAGCATGGCCCTTTCCCCCAGTGATATCTGAAATAATTTCTTTCAACTCGGGCCAAAATAGGGTCTTACCCTTGAAAGGAATATTAAGCAATTTTGTTTTGGACGACACATCCGCCGACCACGATTTTAGCCAAAGCGCTCTACGTGCTACTATTGCGAAGCCGGAATTTTTCGCCGCTAATTTAGCTAACTGCATAGCAGCATCTGTAATGAAAGAATTAGCCAACTTGAGGGTGTGAATTCTATCCATGACTTCATCATAAGAAGTTTCTTTCTGGAGAGAGTTTTCTAATTCCTCAAACCAAAAAGCAGCTGCAGTGGTTACAGGAATAATGCAAGAAATTAGTTGTAAAAGAAAACCTTGTTGAACAAAAATTTTCTTAAGTAAACCTAATTTTTTATCCATCGGATCTTTGAAAGCGCAACTGTCTTCTATTGGTATAGTCGTGCGCTTAGCTAGCGTTGAAACTGCCCCCTCTACCTTAGGGACCGTCTGCCATGCGTCCCTTCTAGGGTCAACAATTGGGAACATTTTCTTAAATATAGGAGGGGGAACAAAGGGTACACCTGGCTTCTCCCACTCCTTAGTCACGATATCCGCCACCCTCTTAGGTATCGGAAATGCATCAGTGTGTACTGGGACCTCTAAGAATTTGTCCATTTTACACAATTTTTCAGGGATCACCAAAGGATCACAATCATCAAGTGTAGCTAGGACCTCCTTAAGTAGGGCGCGGAGGTGTTCTAGCTTAAATTTAAATGCTATGGCATCAGGCTCTGCCTGCTGAGAAACTTTCCCTGTGTCAGAAATTTCTCCCTCAGACAGGCCCTCCCTCACCGCCAAGTCAGATTGATGTGAGGGCACTACAGATAAATTATCCTCTGCGTCAGCTTGCTCATTTTCTGTGTTTAAAACTGAGCAATCACGCTTCCTAGGAAAAGCTGGCAGTTTAGATAAAAATGCTGAAAGAGAATTATCCATTACTGTCGCTAACTGTTGCATAGTAATCGCAATTGGTGCGCTAGATGTACTGGGCAACGCTTGCGCGGGCATAGCTGGTATTGACACAGAAGGAGAGGATAGCGAGCTATCTTCACTACCTTCAGCTAAAGAATCATCTTGGGCTATATTTTTAAGTGTGATTGTATGGTCCTTAAGCTGCTTGGATGCTATGGCACACTTCACACATAAATTTAATGGGGGAACCACCTTGGACTTTGAGCATACAGAACATAGGCTATCTGAAGGTTCAGACATGTTTGACAGACATAAACAGAACTTCAATGCAATAAAAATTATTTTTGACAAAAACGTTACTGTCTCTTTAAATAATAAAAGTGCACACTTTATTACTGAAACATCAAAAAACCATCAAATAAACATCCGATTTTAATGAAATTTTCACCAGTGTCTTAATGCTTTGAAAAGATTGCACACAAGTTTTCAGACCAATTAACCACTTAATGCCCAAACCGGAGCTAATAGTTATTAACCGGTTAACACAGTACAGTCCCCTGCCACAGCTTCCACTGTGGCCTTTACCTTCCTTAGGGATTATTTTGGTAGCAAATAACGGAGGAAACAGGTAGGCCAGAGAGAAGATCCAAGGGACCGCTAGCACATCTATCAAAGCGGCCTGAGGATCTCTTGACCTTGAACCGTACTTTGGAAGCTTGGTGTTCTGACAAGACGTCATCAGATCAAACTCCGGAACACCCCATATGCGAGTTATCCTGGAGAACACTTCCAGATGGAGAGCCCACTCCCGGGAAGAAGTCTGTCTGCTCAGAAATCTGCCCAATCGTCCACTCCTGGAATGTGGATGGCAGATAGGAGACAATCGTGAGTTTTCGCCCACTGCAGAATGCGAGTCACCACCTTCATAGCCAAGGAACTATGAGTTCCCCCCTGGTGGTTGATGTAAGCCACTGAGGTGATGTCAGATTAAAATCTGATAAACCGGAATAAAGATAATTGAGGCCAAGCTATCAGGGCGTTGAAGATTGTTCTCAATTCCAAGATGTTTATGGGGAGAGAAGACTCCTCTCGAGTCCACAGGCCCTGAGCTTTCATAGAGCCCCAAACTGCTCCCCAGCCTAATAGACTGGCATTCGTAGTCACAATCACCCAAGAAGGTCTCAGGAAGCAAGTGCCCAGAGCCAGGTTTTCCTGAGAAATCCACCACGAAAGTCTCTTGTCAGGGAGTCCAGATTTATCATCTGTGATAAGTCTGAATGGTCTCCGTTCCATTGACTGAGCATGCAAAGCTGCAGAGGTCGCAGATGGAATCGAGCAAAAGGAATGATGTCCATGGAAGCCATCATCAGATCAATTACCTCCATGTGGGAGCAAAAAACAGGGGAAGGGGAAAAAGGAACCCCAGGCTTATTCCATTCCTGAGCTATAATTTCATACATCTTCCTTGGAACAGGAAAAACCTCCTCAGAATATGGAGAATCAAACTTTATCCAGTTTAGAAAACTGTCGGGTTGACAGCAAGTTTTTTCAGCTAAAGAGTAGGAGTCTGAGATTTCACCTTCAGAAACTACTGAAGTATTTCCCCTTTATCAGACAAATGAAAGGTTAACTAAAGCAGACTTAGAGGAGTCAGAGACCTTACTAGCAGGCAAATGTTTAGATTTCCTCTTACGCTTACCCGAAGAAGGGAAAGCTGACAAGGCCGCTGATACTGCAGAAATAATCTGAACAGCAAAAACATAATTTATGCTTACCTGATAAATGTATTTATTTCCGGATATGGCGAGTCCACGGAATAATCAATTACTAGTGGGAATATCACTCCTGGTCAGCAGGAGGCGGCAAAGAGCACTTCAGCAAAGCTGCTATATATGTCACTTCCCTTACCCATAATCCCCAGTCATTCGGCCGAAGGAAAAATGGATAAAGATGATAACACAAAAGTGTAGAGGAGCCTGAGGTTTTAGAAAAAGAATTTATTAGGTAAGCATAAATTATGTTTTCCACAGAATCATCAATTACTAGTGGGAATCAATACCCAAGCTAAAAGACACAGATAAGGGAGGGACAAGACAGGTAGACCTAAACAGAAGGCACCACTGCCTGAAGAACCCTTCTCCCAAAAGAAGCCTCAGCCGAGGCAAAAGTATCAAATTTATAAAACTTTGAAAAAGTATGCAGAGAGGACCAAGTTGTAGTCTTGCAAATCTGTTCCACAGAAGCTTAATTTTTAAATGCCCAGGAAGAAGAAACAGCCCTCGTGGAATGAGCAGTGATTCTCTCAGGAGGTTGCTGTCCAACAGTCTCATAGGCTAAAACGAATAATACTCCTTAGCCAAAGAGAAGTGGCTGTAGTTTTCTGACCCTTGCGCTTCCCAGAAAAAAAAACAAAGAAGAAGACTGACAAAAGTCCTTAGTCGCCTGAAGATAAAACGTCAAAGCATGCACAACATCTAGGTTGTGCAACAAATGCTCCTTTGGAGGAGGATTAGGACACAAAGAAGGAACCACTATCTCCTGATTAATATTCTTGTTAGAAACAACCTTGGGTAGGAAACCTAATTTAGTACGTAGAACCACCTTATCAGAATGAAAAATAAGATAAGGAGAATCAAACCGCAGAGCCGAGAGTTCCGAAACTCTCAGAGCAGAAGAAATAGCAACAAGAAACAAAACCTTGCAAGGTAACATCTTAATATCTAAGGAATGCATAGGTTCAAACGGAGCCCACTGTAAAACTCTAAGAACAAGGTTAAGACTCCAGGGAGGAGTAACGGGCTTAAACACAGGCCTGATCCTAACCAAGGCCTGACAAAAAGATTGCATGTCTGGCGCATCCGCCAAACGATAATGCAATAAAATAGACAACGCAGAATTCTGACCTTCAAGAGTACTAGCTGACAAACCCTTCTCCAGACCCTCCTGGAGAAAAGACAAAATCCTAGGAATCCTAACTCTACTCCAAGAGTAGCCTCTGGATTCACACCAATACAGATATTTATGCCATATCTTATAGTAAACCTTTCTTGTCACAGGCTTACGAGCCTGAATCATGGTCTCAATGACCAACTCTGAAAACCCATGCTTCGATAAAATCAAGCGTTTAATCTACAAGCAGTCAACTTCAGAGAAACGAGAATTGGATTGAAGAAAAGGACCCTGAAGTAGAAGGTCCTTCCTCAGAGGGAGTCTCCACGGAGGTAGAGAGAACATTTCTACTAGATCTGCATACCAGATCTGAAAATGATTGTCTAAGAAAGCAAACCTTAGAAACTTGCGAGGATTCCGGTAAATGGGAATATGAAGGTACGCATCCTTTAAGTCTATGGTTGTCATAAACTGACCCTCTTGAACCAAAGGAAGAATGGAACGTATAGTCTCCATATTGAAGGACGGTACTCTGAGGAACTTGTTTAAACACTTTAGGTCTAAAATAGGTCTGAAAGTCCCCTCTTTCTTGGGAACCATAAACAGATTTGAATAAAATCCCAGACCCTGTTCCTGTGGAGGAACTGGAACTATAACTCCCAGGGGAAAAAGATCCTTGATACAATTTAAGAACGCCTCTATCTTGTCTACAGATAATCTTGAGAGAAGAAACCTGTCTCTGGGAGGAAAAGTCTTGAATTCTATCTTGTACCCCTGAGATACAATTTCCACAGCCCACAGGTCTGGGACATCTTGTGTCCAAGCCTGAGCAAATTGAGAAAGCCTGCTCCCTATTAGATCCGTTCCTAGAGACGGCGGGCCGACCATTCATGCTGACTTGGAGTCAGCCGTAGGTTTCTTAGACTGTTTCCCCTTGTTCTAAGACAGACCAGACTTCCAGGAAGACTTGGATAGTTCCTGCTTGGAAGAGGAAGCGGAGGGTTTACCCCTAAAGCTATGAAAAGAATGAAAGTTACTCTGACCCCCTTTCCGCTTATTCTTCTTATCCTGAGGAAGAAAAGATCCCTTTCCTCCTGTGATATCTGAAATAATTTCAGCCAAACCAGGCCCCAACAAAGTCTTACCCTTGTAGGGAATAGCTAATAACTTACTTAGAAGAAACATTTGCAGACCAGGATTTTAACCAAAGGGCTCTGCGAGCTAGAACCAGAAAACCAGACATTTTTGCTCCTAGTTTAATGACTTGTAAGGAAGCATCCGTAATGAAGGAATTGGCTAATTTAAGAGCCTTAATGCTGTCCTGGATCTCCTTTAAGAGGAGTATCTGAATAGAATCAGACAAGGCATCAAACTAGTAAGCTGCAGCACTGGTAACAGTAGCAATACACACCGCAGGCTGCCATTGAAGACCTTGGTGAACATACATTTTCTTTAATAATGCCTCCAATTTCTTATCCTTTGGATCCTTAAAGGAACAACTATCCTCAATGGGAATAGTGGTACTCTTAGCCAAAGTAGAAATCGCTCCTTCAACCTTAGGAACCGTTTGCCACGACTCCTTAATAGAGTCAGCTATAGGAAACATTTTCTTAAAAATAGGAGATGGAGAAAAAGGAATACCAGGTCTCTCCCACTCTCGTGCAATAATCTCAGAAGCATGGTCTGGAACAGGAAATACCTCCATCGCAGAGGGAACATCAAAATACTTGTTCAGCTTACTAGACTTCTTAGGGTTAACGACGATAGTAGTATCGGAGTCGTCCAAGGTAGCCAAAACCTCCTTAAGTAACAAGAGGAGGTGTTCCAGCTTAAATCTGAAGGACACAACTTCAGCATCAGCAGAAGGAATTATACTGCCTGAATCCGATATTTCACCCTCAGGTGCACCCGAAGAATCTTCATCCTCAGACTTCTGAGAGGAAATACTTTGATTAACCACTTCAGGATCAGAAACCTTAGTTACTAATTTCCTTTTGCATTTTTCCTGCAGCATGGGAAAAGTAGACAACGCCTCAGATACCGCAGAGGATACATGGGCAGCAATATCTTGCAAAGTAACCCCAGACGGAGCATGAGAGGAAACGCAGGGCACTGCATGTGAAGATGAATAGGATTAGGATGCTCCTGAACAGTTCTTTCAAAACATGAACAAAAAGGTACTGGGGGTTCCACCTGCGCATCAACACATATGCTACAGGTGGCATCCTGCACAGCTTCTTTATCCATAATACAAAAAAAAAAAAAGAAGGAATCTTATAAAAAAAGTTCATAAAGTTCCTTTTAAATTTACCAAATCAAGAAAAACATACCCCAAACACACTACACCTCAGCAGAATTACTGAGGTGCCCTACCTGTCCTGCAACCGGCAGCAAACTGAGGAAAATCCTGTTTACAATACGGATTCCAGAGAAGCAAAAACAGCAAGAAGCCTTCTAAACAGCAGAGTCATCTGAAATATGCGCACCTCACTCTACATTAAGTGAAGAAAAGGGCCAAAAAAAGGCTCAGACATCAAAGAATCAGAACCTCCCTAAAAGGGGCAGTCCTACAGCTGACAAAAAAGCCTTTTTTTTTAAAAAAACTTTCTTGAAAACAGGCTTAAAAACAAACAATAAAACCCCCAATAAAAGTACATAATCCGTTACTAGAAACGGATCCTCACTGAGCCATCAATAAAATAAATAACTCCTCACACTAACAGTGCCTGCAAAAACTGCCATAAAAACCTGCACCCTGACAAGAATAATAAAAAACGTCCCCCTGCAGCGTTTCAGCTGAACAAGTGCCACATTTTTCCCTGCTTACATAGAAAAATAAAACTGGCACTTACCTAACAATTATCTGTCCATCAGTAGGACAGCTCACTTGGTTTGAGAGGATGCCATCCATCACATGGACCTGTGGAAGTACAGAAAGACTGAGTAAACTTGCTCAGGCTATCTAAATAGGGCAGCAAAATGTTTTGGGAAAACACAGTGAGGATTGTACCCCACAAGTTCCCAATTGCTCAAAATCCACCACTGCCCTACTGAAGAGACTGACATGGGCTAAGGCTAGACCCTTTAGGTTTAGAGCAAACCTACTCTGCTTTTAAAATAAAAAAAATCTTGTAGATCAGACACCAAAACTTCACCTCCACCTGCACCGCAGGCAAAGAGAATGACTGGGGATTATGGGTAAGGGAAGTAACATATATAGCAGCTTTGCTGAAGTGCTCTTTGCCGCCTCCTGCTGGCCAGGAGTGATATTCCCACTAGTAATTGATTCTGTGGACTCACCATATCTTAGGAAAGAAATCACCAGGTAAATAAACACCCGAGGTGGATGTGAGAACACAGAAGGCACAGTATGAGTAACATTTAAAGTTTGGGACGTTTGAGGAGAAAGCTGAGGCATGTCACGCACAGCATTATCCTGAGAAACACTTGGCTCAGAAGGGAGTAATTTGCCTTTAAATTTTAAAGTTTTTGCTAAGCATGAGGAGTAAAACTGCATAGGCATGACAATTTGGGCCTCTAAACAACGTAAACATTTATCCATAGCTATAGAATAACAGGCCCACTAGCAATGACCAATAAAGAAATTTTAATAATAAAAATAAAATTAATTCTCAAGGTTAAATATCAAATATTAAACACCAAATTTAGGTTCAAATATACAAAATTTTAAAACAGCCTCAGATTGCCTGAGGCTCCTACCGGCCAGAAAAGACACCCACTAGTAAGAGGAAAAAACTGAACTCTCTTGTAGTGATCCTCTCTAGATAATCCGGTGAGCTGATTTAATAGAGACGTCACGGAAAGCTTCTAGCTGAGTAGAACAGTCATATAGTAATAGGACACCACAGTCCTAGAGAGGTGCGCTGGTGTGAGATGGATATAAGCACCGGAAAGTTCAGGCCGCACTCTTGGTATAGCAAGATGAGAAAAAATCCTGTTGTAACAGAAGAAAAAGGCGCCACATAGGATAGTATTGTCTGCACAGAGGACAAACGAAACACAGAGATAACCCCCCCCCGAGGATGGCTACTCACAGAAGCAGCGGCACAACCGGAGTGCCTAGATGGGCAGTACGGGACCAACAGAATCGCTCAATAGACTCGAGGTGAAGCCCAGAACGTCAGACGTCAGGTCATCTGGTAAAGGAGACCAATCTCAGCAATGGATGCTGAAGATGGAAAGCCAGTCACCAATGGTCCGCAGGATGGTGTATAAAGGGAGGTGTCACAATAGAGCCATATAGGTCAATAAGTATAGACCAAAAGATTGTGTATAACGATAAAAGTAGCAGAGCAAGTAGATTAAAAAAGTGTAAACTGTATTTAGTACACTAATAACTTTTAGTGTACTAAATAAAGTTTACACTTTTTAATCTACTTGCTCTGCTACTTTTATCGTTATACACAATCTTTTCGTCTATACTTATTGACCTATATGGCTCTATTGTGACGCCTCCCTTTATACACCATCCTGCGGACCATTGGTGACTGGCTTTCCATCGTGATCATCCGTTGCTGAGATTGGTCTCCTTTACCAGATGACCTGACGTCTGACGTTCTGGGCTTCACCTCGAGTCGATCGGGAAACTCTGTCCCGTACTGCCCAGCTAGGCACTCCAGTTGTGCCGCTGCTTCTGTGAGTAGCCATCCTCAGGGGGTATCTCTCTGTGTTTCGTTTGTCCTCTGTGCAGACAATACTATCCTACGTGGTACCTCTTTCTTCTGTTCCAACAAGATTTTTAGCTGAGTAGAAACGGCTTCACATATACTCTCCAACGGCTCCGCTCCGAAAAGCGGAAGTGCAGTCATCACGTGAGTGGGACAAACGGAAACTGCGCCAAAGTATTTTCCTCATCTCTAAGAAAGAGCGCGAAAGTAACCCGCAGTTAATCGGCTAAAAATAAAACAGTTAATAAAACTGATTAAAATAAGCCCCATCAATGTTAATCATATACAAGCCTCTAAACATAGAAGTAGAGCTGCAACAACTAATCGTCATAATCGATAATAATCGATTATGAAAATAGTTGTCAACGAATCTCATAATCGATTAATCGATTAGTTGGTTTGCAATTAGTTGGTCTGTGCGCAACACCAGCTGCTTCACTCCAATGAACTCCTGCACATGGTATTGTGTGCCCTGGCTTATGTGCAACCCAGATATAATAGTCATCATTTGGATTTTTTATATTAAATTTGGTGATTTGGAACTATGCTTTGCATGATATAGTGCCAAGCTTGTTGTTTACACCTTGCCCCTAGATTGATGGGAGTTATTTAAATTGATGTGCACTATTATCTGCTTGCACAATTATTAGCGTATTGCTTGCTATTGCTGATTATATGTACTGTATAAATAAATGTGTAAGGCTTTGTCCTGTTATTGATATACAGTCCTTAGCGCTTTTTTTTTTTTTTTTTTTTAATAAATTGTGATAATATGTACCAGATTCAACCTTTAAAAGTATATATTCGTTATTTTTAGAGCGGACTAGATATTTCCCCTAACCTTATAGCTGGTTATTTACCATTGCATATAGATATTCAAGATATTTTTATGTGAGAATGAAGTCAAGGGTTACTTTATTGAGCCTTTTCTCTGCTGCAGGAAATATAGCTGCAAACAGAGAACCAGCCTTAGCAAGAAGCATGTGGACATGTTGGGATTTTTGCATTTCAATGCAAAGTTTCTGAAAGAGTGAATAACAGAATGTTATTAACAGTGATAGTCTAACTCTTTCTAGTTCTACCTCTTAAAACAGTTTGTGGTTTTTTGTTTAATTATAAAACTGTGCTCTGCTGCTTAAAAATTGAAGAAACGGTTGTGTTAATGTAAAGTTTTAGTCTTAAGTTTATATTTGTAACACTCATTATGTGGATTTTATTTAAAACATAGAAAACTATTATTGATTCTCTTTTTATCCGATTAGTCGATTAATCGAAAAAATAATCGGCCGATTAATCGATTTTGAAAATAATCGTTAGTTGCAGCCCTACATAGAAGTATTCATGTATGGCTGGTAACTAATAAAGGACGTCCTCTACCGTTAACCCATTGCATCCCGTAGCCAAGTTAACTCCCTTTTTTAATTCTCATACTTGCATAAATAAAAAACACTCAAGTGCCCCATTATGAATCCTTAACTCATAAGGATTATTAAGTCCCAAAAAGGATCTGATAAAGAGGATTAACCTCTTAAGTGCTGCTGTCCTTTACCTAAAAGGCAAAGGCACTTACCTTAGATCCAACTACAGGACAGATGTGGCTTCTTAGGTGTGGCAGGTACTTCACTCCCTGTCATGGACCTGTAGGAAAAGAAAGAACAGAGTGACCAACTCTGGCTTTCTACAAAAAGGGCAGCAAAGTGTTAAAAGTAAAGCAAGGACAACCTTGCCGTCTTTAAACTGCTAAAAGCCACCACTACTCTTACTAAAGAGATTGACGTGGACACAGCTAGACCCCGATCCTTGCTTGCAGGGAAAAGTACCCATAAAAAGATTAAATATCTTCAGACACCAACTTTGCACATCCTTCATTGACAGGGGCAAAGAGAATGACTGGGGATTACGGGTAAGGGAAGTTACAAGTAACAGCTTTGCTGGGGTGCTCTTTGCCTCCTCCTGCTGGCCAGGAGTTGAATATCCCACTAGTAATTGGAATGATGTCATGGACACTCCATGTCATAGAAAATAAAATTAGGTTTCATGTCCCTTCAAGAATGAAAAGTATCAGCAACAAAAGAACAAATAACCCATTAGTCGATACATAGTACACAAGGGTTATAAATATAATCTGACAGTTGTTGAGCAAGAAATACGATTTAATAAATAACATTCAGAGTGAGTGAACTCATTGCTACCAATTGATAAACGCCAAAGCTTTAACCTTAGTGAAACATTGAATGATTTACATGAACAATATATAATTCAACTTTTCTTAAACTAAAATTTTAACCATTACTATGACAAAGTATGAGCCAAAGGGTACTAGTTCCACACACACTATATATATATATATATATATATATATATATATATATATATATATACACATATATACATACATACATACACACACACACACACACACACACACACACACAGAAATGCACTCACAGGAAAAAACAACCAGCTCAATACCATTGTTAGCCTGTTCTATGGCGATTTACCACCTGGGTGCAACTTCTTTTAGCCCAGCAATGCTTTTCACAGAGTAGAACTTTCCTGTAGTATATCAGTCTGATCCCGCCTATTACGGTCAGTCCAGTGCCGAAATACCAGGCAATTCCTCTCTGAACAAGGAACAAAGCAACCCCAGACGATCGTTTCGGCCTTCATTGGGCCTCGTCAGTGAGGTGTAGCAGTATTCCTGTAAGCACACTGAGCAAGGAGTCCACGTCTGGTTTCCCCTTTTTTTCCCATAGGGAGACTAAATACACACAGAGAGAAATGCACTCACAGGAACGAACAACCAGCTCAATACCATTGTTAGCCTGTTCTATGGCGATTTACCACCTGGGTGCAACTTCTTTTAGCCCAGCAATGCTTTTCACAGAGTAGAACTTTCCTGTAGTATATCAGTCTGATCCCGCCTATTACGGTCAGTCCAGCGCCGAAATACCAGGCAATTCCTCTCTGAACAAGGAACAAAGCAACCCCAGACGATCGTTTCGGCCTTCATTGAACAGGCATGGAAGTTATTCTAGCTTTTGTTCTATCTCAGGAGTGCTGTTCTCTTTCCACACACACACATACATATATATATATATATATATATATATATATATACATACATATATATATATATATATATATATACATATACACACACACAAAACTGCTGTAGAGATTTGTATTTACAAATAAAAAAAATAAAAAAACATCTGCCAGGGATGGAGGAGATACATTCCAAAACTAATAAAATCTGCACTCACTGGACTTCCAATACAAAAGGTATTTATTAAGGTGACGTTTCAGAGTACTATAGCCCCTTCCTCAGACTGGATTTTTAAATATGAGATCACAATTGAATTCATAGTGGTGATGTTTTGGGGTGTGTTCCCTATCCCTCAGACCAAACAAGAGTGAGAAAAACAAAAAAAATCTTAAATAGACCAAATGCCCCACCTCACGAAAAGCACCAAATCGTTGCCATGAAAACAGTGTAAACAGAAAAAAGTACATAAAGTGCAAAGAATTCTAATACAGAGAATTGCCTGAGCCATATACAGAATAACTCCATATTCTCAGCATATAAATAAGGGATTGCAGCTGATGCTCTTCATCACAAAGTGTGAGTATAAATGACTGTTTTTGGCCCTTAAACATTATATTCAAAATTCATATGATCGTCAGACCAGCCTTTCAAGGACCAGTGTAAGCCAGTCGGTTATGTGCACAAATCCGGATTAGGCCTGGGTTTGGGAAACGCTGCTTTAGAGGGCAGATGCACAGATTAGTTTTCTATTTTACATGATTGTTATCAATTCAGCTTAGGAATTCCTGAATGGATCATACAGTCTAATGCTCCTCTTGCCTCTAAAAATAATAATATATATCTGTCCTCCCTCTGTTTCCTCAATAAAAGGGAGTGCTTCGGATTTTGCTCCAGGATTTAAAGGTGTGTGTGCTCTGTAGTTGTAGCAGCTATGCCCCCCCCCCCCCAAGAATGCACAAACGTTCTATGTCTGAATGTCATCAGGTTCTTCTGCATTATCAGAAATCAGAACACCTTAGGATGCCCTTATAGTTTTCAGGTTGTTTTCTGAAAGTGAGTTTATGATAAGTTTATTTTTTATTTTTAACGGATGTAATTTAGTTGTCCAAGACTGTAAAATCATCTGAGGAAAACTTTCCAAAAAATTGGATTTGATTTTTAAACCTTATGCTAAGTCACAAGTTTTTCCTGCTCCTGAGGCTCTTACTAAAATAATTTTCAGAGAATGAACAAAGCCTGTAATTCTCTTTTAATCAGTCCACTAAATTTTATAGGTGGTTTCCTTTATTTACCAGGTTCTAATTTACAGGTTTAGTAAACTTTTGCAGCGGTGGAAGATCCTATTCACTTAAACAAAAAAAAACCAAAAAAAAAAAAACCACACTACTATTCCCATTATTCAGGAACCATATGGACATGAAATTGTAACCTTTAATAGAAAGGTCTTTTTAAGCAAGCATTGCTTCTGTAGCAGATGTGTCTGCTCTTTGGTGTGACAATTTGTCAGAGCAAATCTCAAGACTCTGTGGATGAAGACTTTCAAAATTGTTTGAAACTTCTTAAGTCCACTAATTATTTCTGGTCCCATTTGTGACATTATTTGATTTTATGCTAAGTATATGACTTTAGCAGTGCTGGAGTAGAATTGCTTTATGATTTAAGTCGTTGTCAGAAAACAGGGTTTCCAAAGATAAACTTAGCTCTCTTTTCCAAGGAAGAATTTATTTGAACCTGGTCTTGATGCTCTAATTTTCACTGTGTCTGGAGAAAAAGGAAATTTTCTCCCTCAGGACAAAAAGTTTGAGGTAAAAAATAGAATAGTTCCTTTTGTCAATCTAAGAACAAAAAATCTTACAATGACCTGAATCTTCCAGATTTTCCTGGGAGTTTAAAGGGCCCTAATAAAATATAAATTATGCTTACCAGATAATTTCTTTTCCTTCTGTATGAGTAGAGTCCACGGCTTCATTCCTTACTTGTGGAAATACAGAACCTGGCCACCAGGAGGAGACAAAGACACCCCAGCCAAAGGCTTAAATACCTCCCCCATTTCCCTCATATCCCAGTCATTCTGCCAAGGGAACAAGGGTATAAATGGTACCAGAAGAACAAAACAAAATTTAGGTCTGCCCATTGGAGAATACGGGCGGGGGCCGTAGACTCACCTCATACAGAAGGAAATGATCTTTTATGCATAATTTATGTTTTCCTTCTTAATATGTGGAGAGTCCACGGCTTCATTCCTTACTTGTGGGAAACATATACCCAAGCTCAAGAGGACACTGAATGAATGGGAGAGCAAAAAAAGAGGCAGACCCTATTCTGAGGGTACCACAACCTGCAAAACCTCTCTCACAAAAGCAGCTTCAGCCGAAGCAAAAACGTCAAAATTTGTAAAATTTAGAAAAAAGTTATGTAAGGAGGACCAGGTAGCCGTCCTACAAATCTGATCCATAGAGGCCTCATTCTTGAAGGCCCAAGAGGAAGACACTGCTCTAGTTAAATGTGCCTTAATCCTCTGAGGAGGCTTATGTCCCGCTGTCTCATAAGCTAAGCGAATAATGCTCCTCAACCTTCTGCCCCCTACGCTTCCCAGAATAGACAACAAACAAAGAAGAAGTCTGTCTAAACTCCTTCGTAGCCTGAAGATAGAACTTCAAGGACCGAACCACATCCAAATTATGAAGTAACCGTTCCTCGAAGGAGGAGGATTAGGACACAAGGAAGGAACCACAATCTCCTGATCGATGTTGCGATCTGAAACAACCTTAGGAAGAAAAACTAACCCAGTATGAAGAACAGCCTTATCAGCATGAAATACTAGGCAAGGAGGCTTACATTGCAAGGCAGCCATTTCAGAGACTCTGCTCGCTGAAGCAATAGCCAGTAGAAAAAAACCTTCCAAGACAGTAATTTAATGTCAACTAAATGCATAGGCTCAAAGGGAGCCCTCTGCAAAACTTTAAGAACAAGAGTTAAATTCCAAGGAGGAGCACTAGATCTAAACACAGGCCTGATTCTAGCCAGAGCCTGTACAAAAGACTGAACATCTGTGCAGTAAAACAGATTGGGCCGAAATCTGACCCTTAAGGGAGCTAGCAGAAAGGCCCTTCTCAAGACCATCCTGGAGAAAGTAAAGAATCCTGGAAACCCTGACCTTACGCTAGAGGAATCCACACTCTTCACACCAGAATAAGTAGGTCCTCCACACCTTATGATAGATGCAACGAGTAACCGGCTTACAAGCTTTAATGAAAGTATCAACTCTCTCAGAGAAACCTCTCTTGGCTAGGACTAAGCGTTCAATCTCCATGCAGTCAGCCTCAGAGAATCTAGATTTTGATGAACAAAAGGACCTTGTTCCAGCAGATCCCTGCGACAAGTTAACTTCCTCTATGGGAACCGGGACAATGACTCCTAAGAAAGACAGATCCCGAACGCATCCCAGAAAGACAGATCCCGAACGCATCCCAGAAAGGCATGCCTCTTTTCTGGTTTTGATGACAGATTTGAGAGAAGGAATCTGCCCTTGGGTGGAAGAAACTTGAACCCAATTCTGTAACCCTGAGCAATGACCTCCAAGATCCAAGGATCCTGCACATCCCTGCACCAAGCTTCTGATAAGAGCAAAAGTCTGCCCCCTATTTGATCCAGACGGACCGGGGGTGACCCATTAATGCTGATTTAGTCTCAGCGGGCTTCTTGCTCTGCTTGGACTTATTCCAGGACTGAGCCGGCTTCCAAGTCTTATGTTGCTTGGTCTTAGCGGAGGATTGCAGGCGCTGGGATTTATCAGAACGAAAATTATTAGATTGTTCCTTAGATCTGTTCTTTTTATCTTGCGGTAGGTAGGCCCAAAAGCCTTAATTCTATCAAGAATAATATCAAGGGGCCCATCCACCTCGATCAATTTCGATAAGGAGTCACACCAGTAGGTAGCCGCTACCGCAACCGCGGCAACTGCCGCCGCTGGTTGAAAGAAATATCCCGAATGTTGAAACATCTTTCTTAATAGAGTTTCCATCTTTTTATCCATGGGCTCTTTGAACGACGAGCTATCCTCTAGTGGAAAAGTAGTGCATTTTGCAAGCGTGGAGACGGTGCCATCCTCCTTAGGGACGGAACCCCACAACTCAAATTGAGAGTCCGGGCCCGGGAACAGTTTCTTAAAGGCAGACTAAGGGGTGAAGGAAGAACCAATCCTCTCCCATTCGTTCTTAAAGGGCCATTATACACTCAAATATGGGCTATTTAAATAAAGCATTCCAAGAAGATAAAGTTTGTAATTGACATCTATTATCAATTTTTCTGCTAAAGCCTCTAAAAATGAGTTTAAAGTTTCTAGTACTCTGACTGCATATGAATACGTTCGTAGAATCTAATAGCTACAAAGCAAGGCTTTTTCCTACACTCCCTAACTAGTGTGGTTACATACAGCTCCCATGATGGAGCTTTGTAATTGATAATGCAGTTCAATTACAATCCCCTCACCTGCATTAGTCCGTTTCCCCCTGACTGTTTACACTGGGCACGGATCTCATTCCCCCTCCTGTCCTCACCGTAGCATTCTGTAGACAGCTCTGTGAAATATGATCCTACAATTGTTTTGCAGAGCTGCTTGTAAAGTATTTAGAATGCCGTAGTGAGGACAGGGGAGTGGGATCTCTCCAGGAAGAGTTTTGTGAGATTGCCAAAGTATTCTGGAGGTGATTGGATGCAGGAAGACCTGTGAAGTGGAATGCTTTTGTGCTCATATACACTGTCTTACGCTTACAGCCGGGATTGTGAGTTCAGTGAATTTAGTGTGGATGCTTCTAACACATACATTCCCCTTCACAGGTCTTCCTGCACCCAATCACCTCCAGAATACTTTCGCAATCTCACAAAACTCTTCCTGGAGAGATCCCATGCCCCCTCTGTCCTCACTACGGCATTCTAAATACTTCACAAGCAGCTCTGCAAAACTATTGTAGGATCATATTTCACAGAGCTGTCTACAGAATGCTACGGTGAGGACAGGAGGGGGAATGAGATCTGTGCCCAGTGTAAACAGTCAGGGAGAAACTGACTAGTGCCGGTGAGGGGATTGTAATTGAACTGCATTATCAATTACACAGCTTCAGCATGGGGGCTGGTTGTAACCACAAAAGTTAGGGAGTGTAGGAAAAAGCCTTGCTTTGTAGCTAGTAGATTCTACGAACGTATTCATATGCAGTCAGAGGACTAGAAACTTTAAAATCATTTTTAAGGGCTTTAGCAGAAACATTAATAGATGTCAATTACAAATTGTATCTTCTTGGAATGCTTTATTTAAATAGCCCATATTTTTTTGAGTGTATAATGACTTTAATAATGTTTGCCATCGTTACAGGGACAGGGAAAGTTTGAGGAACAACCCTGTCTTCGTAAACTCTACCAAGTTTAGGAATTAAAGGTTCTTCAGGCAGTTTGGCCTCTGGAACCTCTAAGATAGCCAGAACTTCCTTTAAAAGAAAGCGCAAGTGCTCCATCCTAAATCTAAAATCTGGTTCCTCCACAATCGGAGGCATAGAGGCAGCCGATTCAGACCCAGAAAGTTCACACTCTTAAGTATCAGAAAGATCATCATCAGATAACCGTCTATCAGCTATAGAGAATAAACTAGATGATGACCCCTGGGAACTATAACAATATTTGACCTTTCACTTGCGCTTAGCAGGGCGGGGTAAAGCACTAATGGCCACAGACACCGCCATTTGTAACTGCGCAGTGAAGTCTGGAGGTAAAAGGCCTCCTCCAGATGGAGGATCAGGGGTGCTATGGGAAACTGCATGTGTATTAGGAGATGAAAGCAGGGTGCGCACCTCACGAGACAGGGACCCCATAGAGGTGGAAGGCTCAGTGGTATCAAACATGTTAACCTTTTTTGACATAATCACATTTTCTAGGCATGTGGAACATAATTAAGAGGGTAGATATACCTTCGGCCTCCTCACAATATAAACAGGCATTAGTCTTAGGTATAGAGGGAGTACCCTCTAAAACGTCAGAGTCCTCCATAGCTATGGGCTATGTCCTAAGATAACAATAACAAACGTTATATAAACTATAAAACGGCACCTTTATACCCCCAATGGCTAGGGCACTCACCACCTCCTATGACCCAGGCCCACAGAGTAAACCGCCCCTCTCCGATAACCAGCACGGAAAGAGAATAGGAAGTGAAACTATGACCACACCCGGTCACATGGAGCGCAACCTAGGACCACCTCCACTAAGAAAAAGCGCGGTAAGCTTGTAAAGCAGTGCAGCTCTAAAGTGAAAGTAACCTGTATGTTCCAACATCATCCTATGAGCCTCAAAAGTTTCACACAATGCAGTATAAATCAAATAAACATTTATGAGATTAATCCCCACTGTTCAATAATCCCACCCCCTCAGTAGATATTAACCCTTGATTCCATACAGATAAAAGGAGCCACACTGTGACCCTGTCTTCTAGCAATGCCATATGTGTAAAAAATGAAATTATCTAACTGGAATCTATGCTGTGGAACAGAAACACAGCCTCTCAAGGGTCACAGTCTTGTAGCATCGGTTCTGACATGTACTTGAGTGATGAAAGCAGGCAGTGAAACTCGTCAACACTAATTGCTTAGGAGCCGTTAATACGAGTCTGGATGGTTTCGCAGAAAGTCTCTCCCTGCATCTCCAGAACCTAACTTTCAACAATTCTCTCACTGAGAGGCTGACAAGACAACTTAAAACTCCAGTCCCATTTCAAAGGGTAGATACCCTTCATAAGGAACTACTCCGTATCTACTGACATTTCTCTGCCAACCTCCTGTGATGAAAGGCAAAGAATGACTGGGATATGAGGGAATTGGGGGAGATATTTAAGCCTTTGGCTAGGGTGTCTTTGCCTCCTTGTGGCCAGGTTCTGTATTCCCACAAGTAAGGAATGAAGTCGTGGACTCTCCTCATATTAAGAAGGAAATAGCATGGTTTTGTTGGTTAAATATTCTGTGCCCCAATCATTTGAAAAACATCTTATTTTTTTTAACAAACAAGTTAGAAATTACATATTTACTTGCTTTTTTTTTTACAGCAAAAATAGATCTTTTTGATGTCACTCCAAAAAGCCCAGCATTTACTTTCTGCCTGCAAATATTGTCCAATCAGGAACTTCTTACGTATTTGTCTGGGAGGGCATTCAGTTAATAGACAGTGTCAGTGTAAACAGAGCTCTTCTGTTTAGGCTGACGCTGCTGTCAAATACTCTACAATATGCTTGTGCTAAAATAAACTGTATGTTTTGCTCGACTCTTTCTAATCTAGCAATCCCCAGGAACAACTGTAACAGAACGTGTGTACATCTTCTATCACTCAAAGTGTTAAAACCCCCTCAGGATTACTCTGCACATTTTTCAACTCTCCCCTCCTAAAATAAAGAGTAACATGAGACGCTGGACAGACAGTATCACTATTTAAATAGTTTCTGTACTCGTGCCTGCGTTATTTCCTTATCAAGTTTTACATAAGCAGGAGATGCTGATCTGTGTTCTATCTATCTCCCTTCATCCCGAGACAGCCGAGCACTTCATTAGAAAGCTACTACGAGGCTTGGCTGTCTCCTAGACAACCAGCAAACACATGCCTGTAAACTAAATGCTGCTGACGGCTGGGCCAATCTGCGCATGTGTAGTGGGACAGAGGTCGGTCGACTGCCACTGTCATTGGACATGTTTTTATTCTTAAGGCAGTGGAAAGATGCAGGTTTTTAATCCTAATTAATTTTAAAATGCTATAAAATAAATAATAGGTGCCAATTGTGAAGATATACATTATAAGTAAGTGTTTTAAAAGGTTTCTGTTTCAAAAATGACTATAATGTCCCTTTAATTCCAGCTGGAAAAAGGCCAAGCATTCTATGATCTTTCTTTCACTTTCAAATTAGCATGATGGTATAGCTCCAATCCAGATTCTTTTCTGGTAGGGGGCAGTTTACTCTTTTTTTAAAGGCCTATCACAGTCTGTCCAAGATCTCTAGTTTCTAAAAATAGTTTCCCAGGATTACAGAATAGGTTTTAAATCAAGGACTTTTCGATGAAGGTGTCTTCTGTCTCAAGTTCCAAAAGACTTCACAAATTGTATTAGCTGTAGCTTAAGTTTTGGAACAAGGACATTTCTTCCATACTTTTTTAATTATTCCTATGAAAGGAGGAAAATTTTGGACCAATTCTGGACTTAATGACATGAAACAAAGTTATCAGACTTATTTTCAAAATACTAAAAAATTTGGACAATTCTACCTATTATTTAACAGGGTCAATTTATGTCAACATTTAATTTGACAGATGCCTTCCTTTCTAGAACAGCACTCCTGATGTTTCGGAACTACATTTTCCACGATGACCAACTAGGCTGAAGAATGCCTAAGCATCATGGTGAAACCTGGGGTGCCAAGGTTAGCCATCACTGTCCAGGACCATCTCCCATTTCTAGATTTGCCTTTCAGGACAACAGTCTTTTTTTTTTTTTTGTTAAGAGTCATTGGAGACTCTGTGACTGCAGTTTTTTCTATTGAATCAGAGATCAAAGTTAGTCAGTTTGCTCACAAATACACTCAAATTTCCAACCCATCTGTATCTCAATGTATGGAAGTGTTAGGTCTGATGATTGCAGCATCAGATGTTCTAACTTTTGCACAGTTCCACAGGAGACCACTTCAACTTTGCATGCTTCGACAATGGGGCAACAATTTCAATCAACTATCTTATAGAATACTATGTGATCCTTCAGTGAGACACACTGTCCAGGAGGATAGTTTTCCAAATAATTTTTCTTGGGGTGTCCTCTATTCAACCAACTTAGATAATAATGTCTGTAGACACCATTCTCTTGAACTGGGGTTCAGTCTGGGTATCCAGGAGAGCACATGTAGTTTGGTTTCCTCAGGAGGCGAGCTTAACAATAATTATCTTGAACTTGTGCAATCTTTAGGTTCCTTCAGAGCTATCCCTCTTCTGAAAGGAGAAACATATCCGAGTTTTTCATTCAGACAATATTACAACTGTAGCTTATATCCATCAAGGGAGAACCTTGAGTTCCTTAGCAATGGAGGAAGTCTAAATGTTTTTTAAGTGGGCACAAACATTTTTTATACTTTACATCCCAGGAAGTAAATCAGGGAAGAAGAATTTCTTAGTAGGTAATCCCTTCAACAAGAATGTTTTCTCCTTCAGTTTTTTTTTTTAACTAGATTGTGGAACAATGGGGTCTCCCAGAGATAGACCAGATGGCTTCTGTTTCCAAGACTCAGTCAGTTTGAATTGAAAAGTGCATTCTTCAGCAATCTGAATACTCCAGTCAGGCCCCACTGAACTAGTTTGTAAATCTGATTCAGATATCAAGCTTTCTCCAATCTTCAAGATCTCAAGTCTCTCATCTTGATGGATTAAAACAAATTATGCTTAACTGATAATTTCCTTTTCTTCTGATGGAAAGAGTACACAGCTGCATTCATTACTTTTGGGAAATAAGAACCTGCCCACCAGGAGGCGGCAAAGACACCCCTGCCAAAGGCTTAAATACTCCTCCCACTCCCCTTATTACCCAGTCATTCTGTCGAGAAACAAGGAACAGTAGAAGAAGAAATATTAGGGTGAAAAGGTGTCAGAAGAATATAATGACGCCCCACATAAAATTACAGGTGGGGAGCTGTTGACTCTTTCCATCAGAAGAAAAGGAAATTATTAGGTAAGCATAATTTACGTTTCTCTTCTTAAATGGAAAGAGTCCACAGCTGCATTCATTACTTTTGGGAAAACAATACCCAAGCTATAGAGGATACTGAATGCCAAGATGGGAGGGTACAATAGGCGGCCCAAACTGAGGGCACCAGGCCTGAACCTCCTGACCAGTAAAAAAAATCCTGCTTTGTCTGAAGCCAAGTACACTAACTCGCAGCTAGTCCAGAGCCAAACTAGAGACCACAAAACGGACTCCACTGATCCAACAGTCCACCAAGAGACATTGTCGCCCAACAGATAGTCCCCCACCTCTCACAAATGAAGGGGATACCAGCCAAAACCCCCAAGGGGACAAGGCAAAGGAGAACAGAGGAACCGAAAAGTCCCTTAATACCAAAAAAACATAATTTATGCTTACCTGATAAATTCCTTTCTTCTGTAGTGTGATCAGTCCACGGGTCATCATTACTTCTGGGATATTACTCCTCCCCAACAGGAAGTGCAAGAGGATTCACCCAGCAGAGCTGCATATAGCTCCTCCCCTCTACGTCACTCCCAGTCATTCGACCAAGGACCAACGAGAAAGGAAAAGCCAAGGGTGAAGTGGTGACTGGAGTATAAATTAAAAAATATTTACCTGCCTTAAAAACAGGGCGGGCCGTGGACTGATCACACTACAGAAGAAAGGAATTTATCAGGTAAGCATAAATTATGTTTTCTTCTGTTAAGTGTGATCAGTCCACGGGTCATCATTACTTCTGGGATACCAATACCAAAGCAAAAGTACACGGATGACGGGAGGGATAGGCAGGCTCTTTATACAGAAGGAACCACTGCCTGAAGAACCTTTCTCCCAAAAATAGCCTCCGATGAAGCAAAAGTGTCAAATTTGTAAAATTTGGAAAAAGTATGAAGCGAAGACCAAGTTGCAGCCTTGCAAATCTGTTCAACAGAGGCCTCATTCTTGAAGGCCCAAGTGGAAGCCACAGCTCTAGTAGAATGAGCTGTAATTCTTTCAGGAGGCTGCTGTCCAGCAGTCTCATAAGCTAAACGAATTATGCTACGAAGCCAAAAAGAAAGAGAGGTAGCGGAAGCTTTTTGACCTCTCCTCTGCCCAGAGTAAATGACAAACAGAGAAGACGTTTGTCGAAATTCCTTAGTTGCCTGTAAGTAAAATTTTAGAGCACGGACTACATCCAGGTTGTGCAGTAGACGTTCCTTCTTTGAAGAAGGATTTGGGCATAAAGAAGGAACAACAATCTCTTGATTGATATTCCTGTTAGTAACTACCTTAGGTAAGAACCCAGGTTAAGTACGCAGGACTACCTTATCCGAATGAAAAATCAAATAAGGAGAATCACAATGTAAGGCTGATAATTCAGAGACTCTTCGAGCCGAGGAAATAGCCATTAAAAATAGAACTTTCCAAGATAACAACTTTATATCAATGGAATGAAGGGGTTCAAATGGAACGCCCTGTAAAACATTAAGAACAAGGTTTAAACTCCATGGTGGAGCAACAGTTTTAAACACAGGCTTAATTCTGGCCAAAGCCTGACAAAAAGCCTGGACTTCAGGAACTTCTGACAGACGTTTGTGTAACAGAATGGACAGAGCTGAGATCTGTCCCTTTAATGAACTAGCAGATAAACCCTTTTCTAAACCTTCTTGTAGAAAAGACAATATCCTAGGAATCCTAACCTTACTCCAAGAGTAACCTTTGGATTCACACCAATATAGGTATTTACGCCATATCTTATGGTAAATCTTTCTGGTAACAGGTTTCCAAGCCTGTATTAAGGTATCAATAACTGACTCAGAAAATCCACGTCTTGATAAAATCAAGCGTTCAATTTCCAAGCAGTCAGCTTCAGAGAAGTTAGATTTTGATGTTTGAAGGGACCCTGTATCAGAAGGTCCTGTTTCAGAGGTAGAGACCAAGGTGGACAGGATGACATGTCCACCAGGTCTGCATACCAAGTCCTGCGTGGCCACGCAGGTGCTATTAGAATCACTGATGCTCTCTCTTGTTTGATTCTGGCAATCAATCGAGGAAGCAACGGGAAGGGTGGAAACACGTAAGCCATCCTGAAGTCCCAAGGTGCTGTCAGAGCATCTATCAGGACTGCTCCTGGATCCCTGGATCTGGACCCGTAACGAGGAAGCTTTGCGTTCTGTCGAGACGCCATGAGATCTATCTCTGGTTTGCCCCAACGTCGAAGTATTTGGGCAAAGACCTCCGGATGAAGTTCCCACTCCCCCGGATGAAAAGTCTGACGACTTAAGAAATCCGCCTCCCAGTTCTCCACTCCCGGGATGTGGATTGCTGACAGGTGGCAAGAGTGAGACTCTGCCCAGCAAATTATCTTTGATACTTCCATCATAGCTAGGGAGCTTCTTGTCCCTCCCTGATGGTTGATGTAAGCTACAGTCGTGATGTTGTCCGACTGAAACCTGATGAACCCCCGAGTTGTCAACTGGGGCCAAGCCAGGAGGGCATTGAGAACTGCTCTCAATTCCAGAATGTTTATTGGCAGGAGACTCTCCTCCTGACTCCATCGTCCCTGAGCCTTCAGAGAATTCCAGACGGCACCCCAACCTAGAAGGCTGGCGTCTGTTGTTACAATTGTCCAGTCTGGTCTGCTGAATGGCATCCCCCTGGACAGATGTGGCCGAGAAGGCCACCATAGAAGAGAATTTCTGGTCTCTTGATCCAGATTCAGAGAAGGGGATAAGTCTGAGTAATCCCCATTCCACTGACTTAGCATGCACAGTTGCAGTGGTCTGAGGTGTAAGCGTGCAAAGGGTACTATGTCCATTGCCGCTACCATTAAGCCGATTACCTCCATGCATTGAGCCACTGACGGGTGTTGAATGGAATGAAGGGTGCGGCAAGCACTTTGAAGTCTTGTTAGCCTGTCCTCTGTCAGGTAAATCTTCATTTCTACAGAATCTATAAGAGTCCCCAGGAAGGGAACTCTTGTGAGTGGAAAGAGTGAACTTTTCTTTTCGTTCACCTTCCATCCATGTGACCTTAGAAATGCCAGCACTAACTCTGTATGAGACTTGGCAGTTTGAAAGCTTGAAGCTTGTATCAGAATGTCGTCTAGGTATGGAGCTACCGAGATTCCCCGCGGTCTTAGTACCGCCAGAAGAGCACCCAGAACCTTTGTGAAGATTCTTGGAGCTGTAGCCAATCCGAATGGAAGAGCCACAAACTGGTAATGCCTGTCTAGGAAGGCAAACCTTAGGTACCGATAATGATCTTTGTGAATCGGTATGTGAAGGTAAGCATCTTTTAAATCTACAGTGGTCATGTATTGACCCTCTTGGATCATAGGTAAAATTGTCCGAATAGTCTCCATCTTGAACGATGGAACTCTTAGGAATTTGTTTAGGATCTTTAAGTCCAGGATTGGTCTGAAAGTTCCCTCTTTTTTGGGAACCACAAACAGATTTGAGTAAAACCCCTGTCCCTGTTCCGATCGTGGAACTGGATGGATTACTCCCATTAACAAGAGCTCTTGTACGCAGCGTAGAAACGCCTCTTTCTTTGTCTGGATTGTTGACAATCTTGACAGATGAAATCTCTGTCTTGGAGGAGAGTATTTGAAGTCCAGAAGGTATCCCTGAGATATTATCTCTAGCGCCCAGGGATCCTGAACATCTCTTGCCCAAGCCTGGGCGAAGAGAGAAAGTCTGCCCCCCACTAGATCCGATCCCGGATCGGGGGCCCTCAATTCATGCTGTTTTAGGGGCAGCAGCAGGTTTCCTAGTCTGCTTGCCCTTGTTCCAGGACTGGTTAGGTTTCCAGCCTTGTCTGTAGCGAGCAACAGCTCCTTCCTGTTTTGGTGCAGAGGAAGTTGATGCTGCTCCTGCTTTGAAATTACGAAAGGAACGAAAATTAGACTGTCTAGTCTTGGCTTTGGCTTTGTCCTGAGGCAGGGCATGGCCTTTACCTCCTGTAATGTCAGCGATAATCTCTTTCAACCCGGGCCCGAATAAGGTCTGCCCTTTGAAAGGTATATTAAGCAATTTAGACTTAGAAGTAACATCAGCTGACCAGGATTTTAGCCACAGCGCCCTGCGTGCCTGAATGGCGAATCCTGAATTCTTCGCCGTAAGTTTAGTAAGATGTACTACGGCCTCCGAAATGAATGAATTAGATAGTTTAAGGACTCTAAGCCTGTCCGTAATGTCGTCCAGAGTAGCTGAACCAATGTTCTCTTCCAGAGACTCAATCCAGAATGCCGCTGCAGCCGTGATCGGCGCAATGCATGCAAGGGGTTGCAATATAAAACCTTGTTGAACAAACATTTTCTTAAGGTAACCCTCTAACTTTTTATCCATTGGATCTGAAAAAGCACAGCTATCCTCCACCGGGATAGTGGTACGCTTAGCTAAGGTAGAAACTGCTCCCTCCACCTTAGGGACCGTTTGCCATAAGTCCCTTGTGGTGGCGTCTATTGGAAACATTTTTCTAAATATCGGAGGGGGTGAGAACGGCACACCGGGTCTATCCCACTCCTTAGTAACAATTTCAGTAAGTCTCTTAGGTATAGGAAAAACCTCAGTACTCGTCGGTACCGCAAAATATTTATCCAACCTACACATTTTCTCTGGTATTGCAACTGTGTTACAATCATTCAGAGCCGCTAACACCTCCCCTAGTAATACACGGAGGTTTTCCAGTTTAAATTTAAAATTTGAAATATCTGAATCCAGTCTGTTTGGATCAGAACCGTCACCCACAGAATGAAGTTCTCCGTCCTCATGTTCTGCCACCTGTGACGCAGTGTCTGACATGGCCCTAATATTATCAGCGCACTCTGTTCTCACCCCAGAGTGATCACGCTTACCTCTTAGTTCTGGTAATTTAGCCAAAACCTCAGTCATAACAGTAGCCATATCCTGTAATATGATTTGTAATGGCCGCCCAGATGTACTCGGCGCTACAATATCACGCACCTCCCTCTGAGCGGGAGATGTAGGTACTGACACGTGAGGCGAGTTAGTCGGCATAACTCTCCCCTCGTTGTTTGGTGAAATTTGTTCAATTTGTACAGATTGACATTTATTTAAAGTAGCATCAATACAGTTAGTACATAAATTTCTATTGGGCTCCACTTTGGCATTGCAACAAATGACACAGGTATCATCCTCTGAATCAGACATGTTTAACACACTAGCAAATAAACTTGCAACTTGGAAATACAATTCAATTAGAATAATATTAAAACGTACTGTGCCTTTAAGAAGCACAGAAGATCTATGACAGTTGAAAATTAATAAATTGAAACAGTTATAGCCTCAATCCTTGTAAACAACACAACTTTAGCAAAGGTTTAATCCCATTAGCAAAGATAAATTCTGAAAGCAGGAAACAAATTACAGAATAAACGTTTTTTATCTCAGTCAAACTATAATTCTCACAGCTCTGCTGAGAGAAATTACCTCCCTCAAAATAAGTTTTGAAGACCCCTGAGCTCTGTAGAGATGAACCGGATCATGCAGGGAATACAATGAGTTGCTGACTGAAATATTTGATGCATAGAAAAAGCGCCAAAAAACGGCCCCTCCCCCTCACACACAGCAGTGAGGGAGAACAGAAACTGTCAGAAAAACAGATTAAGCAACTGCCAAGTGGAAAAATAGTGCCCAAACATTTATTCACACAGTACCTCAGCAAATGAAAACGATTTTACATTCCAGCAAAAACGTTAAACATAATCTCTAGTTATTAAACAGCTTTATGTATTTCTTACAGTGTAATTCTAGTGAAGTACCATTCCCCAGAATACTGAAGTGTAAAGTATACATACATGACATTATATCGGTATGGCAGGATTTTCTCATCAATTCCATTGTCAGAAAATAAAAACTGCTACATACCTCTATGCAGATTCATCTGCCCGCTGTCCCCTGATCTGAAGTTTACCTCACTCCTCAGATGGCCGAGAACAGCAATATGATCTTAACTACTCCGGCTAAAATCATAGCAAAACTCTGGTAGATTCTTCTTCAAACTCTGCCAGAGAGGTAATAACACACTCCGGTGCTATTTTAAAATAACAAACTTTTGATTGAAGATATAAAACTAAGTATAATCACCATAGTCCTCTCACACATCCTATCTAGTCGTTGGGTGCAAGAGAATGACTGGGAGTGACGTAGAGGGGAGGAGCTATATGCAGCTCTGCTGGGTGAATCCTCTTGCACTTCCTGTTGGGGAGGAGTAATATCCCAGAAGTAATGATGACCCGTGGACTGATCACACTTAACAGAAGAAAAGAACACCTCCAAGAGTGGGCACAGCTAACAGAGACCCAAATGGACCCAAACATGGAAAGGAGGCCACGCCTATACAAGCGAAACTCAGGATAAGACCGGGCACAGAGATAGAACAGATGTCTCTCCAACATCCTGCAAGCATGGAATGCAACTGAAGAGGCAAAGCCCTCCCAGCGTCTGAACATAGAATACCAAAGTATTCCACCATGAAAAGTGTGTAATAGACTCAGGCGGAAAAACCCCAAGTATGAAAACACAGAGTCCATAACAGGACGACACAGAGGGTGCTTGTGAGGAAGAAGAGGCAGTCAAGCAAGAAATAGACCGCAAAAGCAACCCCCCTGACATAGGACACGTTCCAGGCAACCTAAGCCGTCGTACCTACCCACAGGTCCCTAAAAAGGGGAACACAAAAACATAATTTATGCTTACCTGATAAATTTATTTCTCTTGTCATGTATCGAGTCCACGGATTCATCCTTACTTGTGGGATATTCTCCTTCCCTACAGGAAGTGGCAAAGAGAGCACCCACAGCAGAGCTGTCTATATAGCTCCTCCCTTAGCTCCACCCCCAAGTCATTCGACCGAAGGCTAGGAAGAAGGAGAAACTATAGGGTGCAGTGGTGACTGAAAGTTTTAAAATAAAAATATATTTACCTGTCTTAATAAACAGGGCAGGCCGTGGACTCGATACATCACAAGAGAAATAAATTTATCAGGTAAGCATAAATTATGTTTTCTCTTGTAAGATGTATCGAGTCCACGGATTCATCCTTTACTTGTGGTATACCAATACCAAAGCTTTAGGACACGGATGAAGGGAGGGACAAGACAGGGACCTCAAACGGAAGGCACCACTGCTTGTAGAACCTTTCTCCCAAAAATAGCCTCCGAAGAAGCAAAAGTATTGAATTTGGAAAATTTGGAAAAAGTATGAAGCGAAGACCAAGTCGCCGCCTTACAAATCTGTTCAACAGAAGACTCATTTTTAAAAGCCCATGTGGAAGCCACAGCTCTAGTAGAATGAGAAGTAATTCTTTCAGGAGGCTGCTGTCCAGCAGTCTCATAGGCCAAACGGATGATGCTTTTCAGCCAAAAGGAAAGAGAGGTAGCCGTAGCCCTTTGACCTCTCCGTTTACCAGAACAAACAACAAACAATGAAGATGTTTGACGGAAATCTTTAGTTGCTTGTCAGTAGAACTTTAAAGCACGAACCACATCAAGATTGTGTAACAGACGTTCCTTCTTTGATGAAGGATTAGGACACAGTGAAGGAACAACAATCTCTTGATATTCTTATTAGAGACAACCTTAGGAAGAAACCCAGATTTGGTACGCAAAACCACCTTATCTGCATGGAAAACAAGGTAAGGGGAATCACACTGTAAAGCAGATCGCTCAGAAACTCTTTGAGCCGAAGAGATAGCTACTAAAAATAAAACTTTCCAAGATAGACGCTTAATATCCATGGAATGCATAGGTTCAAACGCAACCCCTTTAAGAACTAAGTTTAGGCTCCATGGCGGAGCAACAGGTTTAAATACAGGCTTGATTCTGACCAAAGCCTGACTAAATGCTTGAACGTCTGGGACATCTGCCAGACATTTGTGAAATAGAATAGACAAAGCAGATATTTGTCTTTTAAGGGAACTATCTGATAAACCGTTCTCCAAACCTTCTTGGAGAAAAAACAATATTCTAGGAATCCTAATCTTACTCCAGGAGTAACCTTTATATTCACAACAAAAAAGATATTTGTGCCAAATCTTATGATAGATCTTCCTGGTGACAGGCTTTCAAGCCTGAATCAGGGTATCAATGACCGACTCAGAGAAACCACGCTTTGATAAAAACAGAATTTATGTTTACCTGATAAATTTCTTTCTCCAACGGTGTGTCCGGTCCACGGCGTCATCCTTACTTGTGGGATATTCTCTTCCCCAACAGGAAATGATTCTCTTCCCCAACAGGAAATGGCAAAGAGCCCAGCAAAGCTGGTCACATGATCCCTCCTAGGCTCCGCCTACCCCAGTCATTCGACCGACGTTAAGGAGGAATAATAGCATAGGAGAAACCATATGGTACCGTGGTGACTGTAGTTAAAGAAAATAAATTATCAGACCTGATTAAAAAACCAGGGCGGGCCGTGGACCGGACACACCGTTGGAGAAAGAAATTTATCAGGTAAACATAAATTCTGTTTTCTCCAACATAGGTGTGTCCGGTCCACGGCGTCATCCTTACTTGTGGGAACCAATACCAAAGCTTTAGGACACGGATGAAGGGAGGGAGCAAATCAGGTCACCTAAATGGAAGGCACCACGGCTTGCAAAACCTTTCTCCCAAAAATAGCCTCAGAAGAAGCAAAAGTATCAAACTTGTAAAATTTGGTAAAAGTGTGCAGTGAAGACCAAGTCGCTGCCCTACATATCTGATCAACAGAAGCCTCGTTCTTGAAGGCCCATGTGGAAGCCACAGCCCTAGTGGAATGAGCCGTGATTCTTTCGGGAGGCTGCCGTCCGGCAGTCTCGTAAGCCAATCTGATGATGCTTTTAATCCAAAAAGAGAGAGAGGTAGAAGTTGCTTTTTGACCTCTCCTTTTACCTGAATAAACAACAAACAGGGAAGATGTTTGTCTAAAATCCTTTGTAGCATCTAAATAGAATTTTAGAGCGCGAACAACATCCAAATTGTGCAACAAGCGTTCCTTCTTTGAAACTGGTTTCGGACACAGAGAAGGTACGATAATCTCCTGGTTAATGTTTTTGTTAGAAACAACTTTTGGAAGAAAACCAGGTTTAGTACGTAAAACCACCTTATCTGCATGGAACACCAGATAAGGAGGAGAACACTGCAGAGCAGATAATTCTGAAACTCTTCTAGCAGAAGAAATTGCAACTAAAAACAAAACTTTCCAAGATAATAACTTAATATCAACGGAATGTAAGGGTTCAAACGGAACCCCCTGAAGAACTGAAAGAACTAGATTGAGACTCCAAGGAGGAGTCAAAGGTTTGTAAACAGGCTTGATTCTAACCAGAGCCTGAACAAAGGCTTGAACATCTGGCACAGCTGCCAGTTTTTTGTGAAGTAACACCGACAAGGCAGAAATCTGTCCCTTCAGGGAACTTGCCGATAATCCTTTTTCCAATCCTTCTTGAAGGAAGGATAGAATCCTAGGAATCTTAACCTTGTCCCAAGGGAATCCTTTAGATTCACACCAACAGATATATTTTTTCCAAATTTTGTGGTAAATCTTTCTAGTTACAGGCTTTCTGGCCTGAACAAGAGTATCGATAACAGAATCTGAGAAACCTCGCTTCGATAAAATCAAGCGTTCAATCTCCAAGCAGTCAGCTGGAGTGAAACCAGATTCGGATGTTCGAACGGACCCTGAACAAGAAGGTCTCGTCTCAAAGGTAGCTTCCAAGGTGGAGCCGATGACATATTCACCAGATCTGCATACCAAGTCCTGCGTGGCCACGCAGGAGCTATCAAGATCACCGACGCCCTCTCCTGATTGATCCTGGCTACCAGCCTGGGGATGAGAGGAAACGGCGGGAACACATAAGCTAGTTTGAAGGTCCAAGGTGCTACTAGTGCATCCACTAGAGCCGCCTTGGGATCCCTGGATCTGGACCCGTAGCAAGGAACTTTGAAGTTCTGACGAGAGGCCATCAGATCCATGTCTGGAATGCCCCAAAGTTGAGTGACTTGGGCAAAGATTTCCGGATGGAGTTCCCACTCCCCCGGATGCAATGTCTGACGACTCAGAAAATCCGCTTCCCAATTTTCCACTCCCGGGATGTGGATAGCAGACAGGTGGCAGGAGTGAGACTCCGCCCATAGAATAATCTTGGTCACTTCTTCCATCGCTAGGGAACTCCTTGTTCCCCCCTGATGGTTGATGTACGCAACAGTCGTCATGTTGTCTGATTGAAACCGTATGAACTTGGTCCTCGCTAGCTGAGGCCAAGCCTTGAGAGCATTGAATATCGCTCTCAGTTCCAGAATATTTATCGGTAGAAGAGATTCTTCCCGAGACCAAAGACCCTGAGCTTTCAGGGATCCCCAGACCGCGCCCCAGCCCATCAGACTGGCGTCGGTCGTGACAATGACCCACTCTGGTCTGTGGAATGTCATCCCTCGTGACAGGTTGTCCAGGGACAGCCACCAACGGAGTGAGTCTCTGGTCCTCTGATTTACTTGTATCTTTGGAGACAAGTCTGTATAGTCCCCATTCCACTGACTGAGCATGCACAGTTGTAATGGTCTTAGATGAATGCGCGCAAAAGGAACTATGTCCATTGCCGCTACCATCAACCCGATCACTTCCATGCACTGAGCTACGGAAGGAAGAGGAACGGAATGAAGTATTCGACAAGAGTCCAGAAGCTTTGTCTTTCTGGCCTCTGTTAGAAAAATCCTCATTTCTGAGGAGTCTATAACTGTTCCCAAGAAGGGAACCCTTGTTGACGGGGATAGAGAACTCTTTTCCACGTTCACTTTCCAGCCGTGCGATCTGAGAAAGGCCAGGACGATGTCCGTGTGAGCCTTTGCTCGAGGGAGGGACGACGCTTGAATCAGAATGTCGTCCAGGTAAGGTACTACTGCAATGCCCCTTGGTCTTAGCACAGCTAGAAGGGACCCTAGTACCTTTGTGAAAATCCTTGGAGCAGTGGCTAATCCGAAAGGAAGCGCCACGAACTGGTAATGTTTGTCCAGGAATGCAAACCTTAGGAACCGATGATGTTCCTTGTGGATAGGAATATGTAGATACGCATCCTTTAAATCCACCGTGGTCATGAATTGACCTTCCTGGATGGAAGGAAGGATAGTTCGAATGGTTTCCATCTTGAAAGATGGGACCTTGAGAAATTTGTTTAAGATCTTGAGATCTAGGATTGGTCTGAATGTTCCCTCTTTTTTGGGAACTATGAACAGATTGGAGTAGAACCCCATCCCTTGTTCTCTCAATGGAACAGGATGAATCACTCCCATTTTTAACAGGTCTTCTACACAATGTAAGAACGCCTGTCTTTTTATGTGGTCTGAAGACAACTGAGACCTGTGGAACCTTCCCCTTGGGGGAAGTCCCTTGAATTCCAGAAGATAACCCTGGGAGACTATTTCTAGCGCCCAAGGATCCAGAACATCTCTTGCCCAAGCCTGAGCGAAGAGAGAGAGTCTGCCCCCCACCAGATCCGGTCCCGGATCGGGGGCCGATATTTCATGCTGTCTTGGTAGCAGTGGCAGGTTTCTTTGCCTGCTTTCCCTTGTTCCAGCCTTGCATTGGTCTCCAAGCTGGCTTGGCCTGAGAAGTATTACCCTCTTGCTTAGAGGACGTAGCACCTTGGGCTGGTCCGTTTTTACGAAAGGGACGAAAATTAGGTCTATTTTTTGCCTTGAAAGGCCGATCCTGAGGAAGGGCATGGCCCTTACCCCCAGTGATATCAGAGATAATCTCTTTCAAGTCAGGACCAAACAGCGTTTTCCCCTTGAAAGGAATGTTTAGTAGCTTGTTCTTGGAAGACGCATCAGCCGACCAAGATTTCAACCAAAGCGCTCTGCGCGCCACAATAGCAAACCCAGAATTCTTAGCCGCTAACTTAGCCAATTGCAAAGAGGCGTCTAGAGTGAAAGAATTAGCCAATTTGAGAGCATTGACTCTGTCCATAATCTCCTCATAAGGAGGAGAGTCACTATCGAGCACCTTAATCAGTTCATCAAACCAGAAATATGCGGCTGTAGTGACAGGGACAATGCATGAAATGGGTTGTAGAAGGTAACCCTGCTGAACAAACATCTTTTTAAGCAAACCTTCTAATTTTTTATCCATAGGATCTTTGAAAGCACAACTATCCTCTATGGGAATAGTGGTGCGTTTGTTTAAAGTAGAAACCGCTCCCTCGACCTTGGGGACTGACTGCCATAAGTCCTTTCTGGGGTCGACCATAGGAAACAATTTTTTAAATATGGGGGGAGGGACGAAAGGAATACCGGGCCTTTCCCATTCTTTATTAACAATGTCCGCCACCCGCTTGGGTATAGGAAAAGCTTCTGGGAGCCCCGGCACCTCTAGGAACTTGTCCATTTTACATAGTTTCTCTGGGATGACCAAATTTTCACAATCATCCAGAGTGGATAATACCTCCTTAAGCAAAATGCGGAGATGTTCCAATTTAAATTTAAAAGTAATCACATCAGATTCAGCCTGCTGAGAAATGTTCCCTAAATCAGTAATTTCTCCCTCAGACAAAACCTCCCTGGCTCCCTCAGATTGGGTTAGGGGCCCTTCAGAGATATTAATATCAGCGTCGTCATGCTCTTCAGTAACTAAAACAGAGCATCCACGCTTACGCTGACAAGGGTTCATTTTGGCTAAAATGTTTTTGACAGAATTATCCATTACAGCCGTTAATTGTTGCATAGTAAGGAGTATTGGCGCGCTAGATGTACTAGGGGCCTCCTGAGTGGGCAAGACTCGTGTAGACGAAGGAGGGAATGATGCAGTACCATGCTTACTCCCCTCACTTGAGGAATCATCTTGGGCATCATTGTCATTATCACATAAATCACATTTATTTAAATGAATAGGAATTCTGGCTTCCCCACATTCAGAACACAGTCTATCTGGTAGTTCAGACATGTTAAACAGGCATAAACTTGATAAGAAAGTACAAAAAACGTTTTGAAATAAAACCGTTACTGTCACTTTAAATTTTAAACTGAACACACTTTATTACTGCAATTGCGAAAAAACATGAAGGAATTGTTCAAAATTCACCAAACTTTCACCACAGTGTCTTAAAGCCTTGAAAATATTGCACACCAATTTTGGAAGCTTTAACCCTTAAAATAACGGAACCGGAGCCGTTTTAAGCTTTAACCCCTTTACAGTCCCTGGTATCTGCTTTGCTGAGACCCAACCAAACCCAAAGGGGAATACGATACCAAAAGATGCCTTCAGAAGTCTTTTATCAGTATCAGAGCTCCTCTCACATGCGACTGCATGCCATGCCTCTCAAAAACAAGTGCGCAACACCGGCGCGAAAATGAGACTCTGCCTATGCTTTGGGAAAGCCCCTAAAGAATAAGGTGTCTAAAACAGTGCCTGCCGATATAATTATATCAAAATACCCAGAATAAATGATTCCTCAAGGCTAAATAAGTGTCAATATCAATCGATTTAGCCCAAAAAATGTCTACAGTCTAAATAAGCCCTTGTGAAGCCCTTATTTACAATCGTAATAAACATGGCTTACCGGATCCCATAGGGAAAATGACAGCTTCCAGCATTACATCGTCTTGTTAGAATGTGTCATACCTCAAGCAGCAAAGGACTGCAAACTGTTCCCCCAACTGAAGTTAATGCTCTCAACAGTCCTGTGTGGAACAGCCATGGATTTTAGTTACGGTTGCTAAAATCATTTTCCTCATACAAACAGAATTCTTCATCTCTTTTCTGTTTCTGAGTAAATAGTACGTACCAGCACTATTTGAAAATAACAAACTCTTGATTGAATAATGAAAAACTACAGTTAAACACTAAAAAACTCTAAGCCATCTCCGTGGAGATGTTGCCTGTACAACGGCAAAGAGAATGACTGGGGTAGGCGGAGCCTAGGAGGGATCATGTGACCAGCTTTGCTGGGCTCTTTGCCATTTCCTGTTGGGGAAGAGAATCATTTCCTGTTGGGGAAGAGAATATCCCACAAGTAAGGATGACGCCGTGGACCGGACACACCTATGTTGGAGAAATCAGGCGTTCAATCTCCAAGCAGTCAGACGCAGAGAAATTAGATTTGGATGTGTGAACGGACCTTGGATTAGAAGGTCACGCCTCATTGGCAGAGTCCACGGTGGAACCGAGGACATGTCCACTAGGTCTGCATACCAAGTCCTGCGTGGCCACGCAGGTGCTATCAGAATCACCGAAGCTCTCTCCTGCTTGATTCTGGCAACCAGGCGTGGGAGGAGAGGAAACGGTGGAAATACATAGGCCAGATTGAAGGACCAAGGTACTGCTAGAGCATCTATCAGTACCGCCTTGGGATCCCGGGACCTGGACCCGTAACGAGGAAGTTTGGCATTCTGACGGGACGCCATCAGATCCAATTCTGGTGTGTCCCATAGCTGAATCAGCTGGGCAAATACCTCCGGATGGAGTTCCCACTCCCCCGGATGAAAAGTCAGACTTAGGAAATCCGCCTCCCAATTCTCTACTCCTGGGATGTGGATTGCTGAGAGATGGCAAGAGTGATCCTCTGCCCATCGGATTATTTTGGTTACCTCCATCATCGCTAGAGAACTCCTTGTTCCTCCTTGATGATTGATATAAGCTACAGTCGTGATGTTGTCCGACTGAAACCTGATGAATTTGGCCGCAGCAAGCTTAGGCCACGCCTTAAGCGCATTGAATATCGCTCTCAGTTCTAGAATGTTTATCGGGAGGAGAGATTCCTCCCGAGACCATAAGCCCTGTGCTTCCAGGGAGTTCCAGACTGCACCCCAGCCTAGCAGGCTGGCGTCTGTCGTTACAATGAGCTGCTCTGGCCTGTGGAAACACATTCCCCGAGACAAGTGGTCCTGAGACAACCACCAGAGAAGAGAATCTCTGGTCTCCTGGTCCAGATGCAGTTGAGGAGATAAATCTGCATAATCCCCATTCCACTGTTTGAGCATGCATATTTGTAGTGGTCTGAGGTGTAGGCGGGCAAAAGGAACTATGTCCATTGCCGCTACCATGAGTCCGATTACCTCCATACACTGAGCCACTGAAGGCCGAGGAATGGAATGAAGTGCTCGGTAAGTGGTTAAGAGTTTTGATTTTCTGACCTCCATCAGAAATATTTTCATTTCTACTGAGTCTATCAGAGTCCCTAGGAAGGAAACTCTTGTAAGAGGGAAGAGAGAACTCTTTTTTATGTTCACCTTCCACCCGTGAGATCTCAGAAAAGCCAACACGATGTCCGTGTGAGACTTGGCTAGCTGGAAAGTCGACGCCTGAATTAAGATCTTGTCTAGATAAGGCGCCACTGCTATGCCCCGTGGTCTTAGAACCGCCAGAAGGGACCCTAGCATCTTGGTGAAAATTCTGGGAGCCGTGGCCAACCCGAAGGGAAGGGCCACAAACTGGTAATGCCTGTTTAGAAAGGCAAATCTGAGAAACTGATGATGATCTCTGTGAATAGGGATGTGTAGATACGCATCCTTTAAGTCCACGGTAGTCATATATTGACCCTCCTGGATCAGAGGTGGAATAGTCCGAATAGTCTCCATCTTGAATGATGGAACTTTGAGGAACTTGTTTAGAATTTTGAGATCCAAGATTGGTCTGAAAGTTCCCTCTTTTTTGGGAACCACAAACAGGTTTGAGTAACACTCTAGCCCCTGTTCCTCTTTTGGAACGGGGCGGATCACCCCCATGGTATGTAGGTCTTCTACACAGCGTAAGAATGCCTCTCTCTTTGTCTGGTTTACAGACAATCAAGAAATGTGAAATCTCCCCCTTGGAAGGGAGTCTTTGAATTCCAGAAGATATCCCTGGGACACAATTTCTAAAGCCCAGGGATCGTGAACATCTCTTGCCCAAGCCTGAGAGAAGAGAGAGAGAGTCTGCCCCCTACTAGATCCGGTCCCGGATCGGGGGCTACCCCTTCATGCTGTCTTGGAGGCAGCTGCAGGCTTCTTGGCCTGTTTACCCTTGTTCCAAGCCTGGTTAGGTCTCCAGACTGACTTGGATTGGGCAAAATTCCCCTCTTGCTTTGCAGCAGAGGAAGCTGAAGCGGGACCACTCTTGAAGTTCCGAAAGGAACGAAAATTATTTTGTTTGGTCCTCATCTTATTTGATCTATCCTGAGGGAGGGCATGACCTTTCCCTTCAGTGATGTCTGAAATAATCTCTCAGTTCAGGCCCGAATAGGGTCTTTCCTTTGAAAGGGATGTTCAAAAGTTTAGATTTAGATGACACATCAGCAGACCAGGACTTAAGCCATAACGCCCTGCGTGCTAAAATGGCAAAACCTGAATTCAAAGCAGGGAATCCATGGGTACAAGCTGACCAGGAGAATACAACCCTAAGGCGCACCAGAAATTGGACATCCAGCACCAGCAGCTGGGTATGAACCAACAACCCTTGAGGCGCAAGCCACACAGTTAACCACCAAATGATGGTGGCAAGGAGTAAAAAATACTTCCAAAAACCTGGCCAACCATGACCAGGTTAGGTAGATGGACCAAGGACATAGCCCAAGTTCCCACTACCGCGAAACACCCCGACCAGCCCTGAGAGCCAAGATTCCAAAACTACCCAAGACTTGGTCAGGAAAAAGCCAAGCGAAGCTGCAGCAACCAGAAGTCTCAGCGAGAAAAACAGGTCCGGGCACCTAATAGTTCAGGCAGACCTTACCCTAGAACTAAACACCCCAACTGGCCAAAAAGCCAGACATAAGAGATATAGATGCATAGCCAGAGAATCCGGATAGCGAGAAGAACTCGAAAGTCCCGACCAAAGGAAGGAACCACGCCTAACTAAAGTCCAACGCTCCAAAGAGCAAGGCTAGAAGTCATATGAAGATACTTCTCAAAGCCTCAGGACAACCAAGGGATACCTCTAGTCCTGCTGCTAGGATTTTTTTGACCTCGTCTCCCGATCACCTCTGCACAAGCAGAGGACACAAGGAAGAGAAATGAAAGGCACTAAGCCAACCCAGCTCCCGAAACCCTGAGCTAAACAAAGTCCCCATAGGGAACAACCATCACCCGGAAACACAGATCCCTAAAAGGAGATCCAATGGAAGAAGACCTGAAGGTCTCATAACTCAGACAGACAGTACGCGTCAAAGAGTAAGAGCTGCATCTAGATACACTATAAACAGCTTACACGGACACCTGCAAGGTGCCAAGAGCTGCAACTGGTTTCAAACTGCAAACCTACCGCATGCTAGACAGCTATCCTGTACAAGCTGTTTTATCAAGCCCAAAAGGACAAATACAGAGGCCTAAAAATGAAGGCCAAACCGCTCAACTGCGGTAAGGGGCGTTAAGCCCTCCAACCCTCCACCACATGGGGGAGGAAAACTCTAGGTTCTGATGAAATTAGATGTCAGAGTGACGCAGCGGTAAAACTTCCCTGCCTGGCCATCTATGACTGAAGGCTATAAGGACTGAAACAATCCTTCCTGCCTAATGGACCACAGGTTCTCTCGAATGTTTAGTTGAACATGAAAAACAATGATAACTTGAGCACTCAGAGCTTCTACCGAACCAGCCGAGCAGAACAGCGCCACATGTCTGAACAGCCACAAGACCGAACGAACCCAACAGGACCAGCCTGCACCTAGGGTCCTAACCGGCAAGCTGCATAAATTCTCCCTCATAGGGGAAAAAACAGAACACAGACTTTTTTAACATGTCCAAAACAACTTCCGAAGAAGTAAAAGATTATCAATCTCAGAAGGTTCCCGAAGGAAACAAAAACAAATAAAAAACATCCCATTGGATATAAATAAAATATAAGGCAACCCGGAGGTTAACGCCCAACAAGACACAGGCCTACCCGCAGGACCAGCTAAACGGAGCCCTATCTTTCAAAACTGGGAAATATTTTAAACAAATGACAATCAGGAGATTACCTCATCCCAACATGTCTAATGAGGTGCACCATTCGAATTAGCAGACTAAAAATCCACGTATCTGGTAATGATAGGATCATTCAATAACTGAAAAACATGTCTGAGCAATACGCGAAGGCACGCAATCCTGTAACGAAAGGCACAACACTCTGACACAGTTAAAGCCGCGGGGAATTGTAGAGGCCCTCCCCAAGGTGGAAGGCCCGGGACAACAGGGCACAAGCACATTTTCAAATAAACATCTAGACTCTGCAGACGAACAATCACCAACATTATGTGGAAGCGAAAACGTGCTGCAACCTCCGGGGGGCAACACGCCAACCTGCATGGAGGAATCAAATTGGGTTACCCGCATGCAAGTATAAATTGGTAGGGAACTCGCCTCTCGGAGGACGGGACTCCCAGAGGCGGATGGCTCAGCAGACACTTGATTCCCCGAGCCCGAGGTAATAGGAGCTCTCATATGATATACGGAACAAAACTGATCGACACGTATCAACAAGGCCAATCCGGATTCGTCACCGGACACAGAATCTGAAATCAAAATAGTTTCAGTATCAGAATTCTCTGTAACTGAATCTGAAATTAGCACAGCCTCAGCATCAGAATCCTCCATAACTGGATAGAGGATATACAAGTATGGACTAAAGTAGTAAAAATAAAAACGGCACCAGACACCCCCAATGGCTGGGGCACTCACCACCTATGACCAGACCCCTGCAAACTAATAAATTTCCTTCGCCACACAGTTGGGAATGCAGAAATGGAAAACTGAACGTGACCACGCACGAACACAAGGTGAACCGTACAGTCCAAAAAGCGCGCCCAACCAAAAAGGCTGCGTCACTGCCAAAGGCCTTAAAGTTCCAAACCGCAAACCCATAAACATCACACAAGCAGGTTGAATCACATAAACAGGATTATAAACCCCCCTGTTCAATAACCCCCCTCAGGAGATATTAACCCCCGATTCCAAGATACTAACAGAGACTCACCGAGACCCTTATATCATGTAGTTAGACCCGCAAGGTGTTGTAGCCTCTCAGGAAAACTTTCACATTACAGTGCATTGATGATAAAGTAAAATAAAATTATCTTACCGGAATCTACGTCATGGAACAGGAACACGGTCTTTCAAGTGTGACGAATAGTGGCATCGCCTCCGCCATGGACTTGAGAGAAGAAAGCAGGCAGAGGAGCGAAGTTCGACAACGTTGATTGCTTGAGGAGCTGTTAATATTAGTCGTGATGGTTTCGCAGAAAGACCCTCCCTGCATCTCCGGACTCTAACTTTCATCCAAGCCCTCACTGAGAGACTAACAGGACTTCTTAAAACTCCTGTCCCATGCCTAAGAGCACTACCCTCCATAAGAGACAAAAAACTAAAATTAAAAATTTTGACATTTCTCTGCCAACCTTCTGGGTCGAAAGGCAAAGAATGACTAGGGGATGAGGGGAGTGGGAGGAGTATTTAAGCCTTTGGCTGGGGTGTCTTTGCCTGGTGGGCAGGTTCTGAATTCGAAAAAGTAATGAATTCAGCTGTGGACTCTTTCCATTTAAGAAGAAAATATTATATTATATTATTAATTGATGCTGTATTGAACAGCTTATTTCAAGCCATAAAGTAAAAGGTCTCAAATGATTTAGAAAGTTGTTTTCCGTCTTTTGAAAACAAGGGTTTTAGCTCAAATTCTTTTAGAATTTCAAGCATTCTTATTGAAAGTCGGACTTATCTGCTAATGCAGAAAAAAAAATGTGTAATTTTAGTTTTTTCTGCTTCTTACTACAGAAACAATGCCAAGTGTCTTGACATAAATACTTTGTTCAGGCTTAGTTAGGATAAATCCAGTGTCTAAATCAATAACACCCCATTTTTTTAAAGTTATTTTTTAACCAGCTTTACACGTTTCTCGATTCTCTTTTCAAACAAGCTTCACCCTTTATTTTGTTCAGGTGGCAACAGAACTTCAGCCAGCACATACTGGAAGCCACAGAACACACAATTAAAATATGCCAATTTTTTTAAAAAGAATCACAGTATATATGACAGTATGACAAACTAGTAGCAGTGTTTGGGAATAGTTAAATAGACAGTAAACATTCCTATTTTCTAGTATTGCTATAGAACTTAGCAAAGTCTAAACCAGGAGTGGGCAATTATTGGCCCTCCAGATGTTGTGGACTATTTCTCCCATAATGCTCTTTCAGCCATAATGCTGGCAAAGCATCATGGGATATGTAGTCCATCACATCTGGAAGGCTGATAGTTGCCCACTCCTGGTCTAAACATTTTAGAACAAAACACCTAGTTTGCTGCTATTATTTTTTCAATACCCAAACTCCACTCAACTGCCAAAGTTAGTATAAAGTAAAATGTTTTCCGCTAAAGCCAGTTAAGGAAGTATATGAAGTAGGGTTAGCCTTGAGTCAACAGGAAGCATTTACAGCTCTGACAATTAGAACATCAACAATTTAAAAACTACATGAAAAGGGAAATGATAGTATTATTACAAAGTTGCTTTATTATGCAACTAAACATTTTATATTAAATAACAAGTATCATGTGAATGAGTATAACAATCCACAACAGGCTGGGTACTACTGACTGATCTGAGATGATACAATATTAGCATTGCACCTGAATATATAATCAGAGGTATAAGTGCTTTAGGTCTGTGCCACTGTCAAAGCCAACACCCTCAAATGTCACACTGCCTTGAATATGTCTAAATAATAAACAAAAAGGTAACAGGCACGGACACAAAAACTACTATAAATAAAACATTAATTTATGTAAGAACTTAGCTGATAAATTAATTTATTTCATATTGGCAAGAGTCCATGAGTGACGTATGTGATATACAATCCTACCAGGAGGGGCAAAGTTTCCCAAAACTCAAAATACCAATAAATAGACCCCTCGCCACACCCACAATTCAGTTTAACGAAAAGCCAAGTAGTGGGGTGATAAAATAAGGAGTGGAAAAGCATACAAAAAAAGAGGAACTGGAAATAGAATTGTGCTTTTATACAAAAAATCATAACCACCAGAAACAGGGTTGGTCTCATGGACTCTTGCCAATATGAGAGAAATGAATTTATCAGTTAAGTTCTTACATAAATTATGTTTTATTTCATGTAATTGGCAAGAGTCCGTGAGCTAGTGAAGTATGGGATAGAAATACCCAAGATGTGGAAGTCCACAGAAGAGTCACTAGAAAGGGAGGGATAAAATAAAAACAGCCATTTTCCGCTGAAAAAATTAAATCCACAAAAAATATGTTTTTCTCATAAAAAGAAAGACAAAAAAACTTAAAACATTAGCAGAAGAATCAAATTGAAATCGCTGCCTGAAGAACTTTTCTACCAAAAAGTCTGCTTCAGAAGAAGCAAATACATAAAAATTGTAAAATTTAGTAAATGTATGCAAAGAAAACCAAGTTGCTGCTTTGCAAATCTGATCAACTGAAGATTCATTCTTAAAAGCCCAAGAAATGGAGACTGATCTAGTAGAATGAGCTGTGATCCTCTGAGGCGGAGACTGTCCCACCTCCAAATAAGCTTTATGAATCAAAAGCTTCAACCAAGATTCCAAAGAAATGGCAGAAGCTTTCTGCCCTTTCCTAGAACCAGACAAGACAACAAATAGACTAGAAGTCTTCCTGAAATCTTTAGTAGCTTCAACATATTTCAAAGCTCTTACAACATTCAAAGAATGCAAAGATTTTTCAAGAGCATTCTTGGGATTAGGACACAAGGAAGGAACAACAATTTCCTTACTAATGTTAGAATTCACAACCTTAGAAAGAAATTTAAACGAAGTCCGCAAAAATGGAAAATCAGAAAAGGAGACTCAAGAGAGCAGACAATTCGGAAATCTTCTAACTGAAGAGATAGCCAAAAGAAACAACACTTTCCAAGAAAGTAGTTTAAGATCCAAAGCATGCTTAGGCTCAAAAGGAGGAGCCTGCAAAGTCTTCAAAACCAAATTAAGACTCCAAGGAGGAGAGATTGATTTAATAACAGGCTTGATATGAACCAAAGCCTGAACAAAACAGTGAATATTAGGAAGCTTAGCAATCTTTCTATGAAATAAAACAGAAAGAGCAGAGATTTGTACCTTCAAAGTACTTGTAGACAAACCTTTATACAAACCATCCTGAAGAAGCTATAACATTCTAGGAATTCTAAAAGAATGCCAGAAGAATTTGAGAAAAACACCATGAAATATAGGTCTTCCAAACTCGATAATAAATCTTTCTTGCAACAGACTTACGAGCCTGTAGCATAGTATTAATCACCGAGTCAGAGAAACCTCTATGACTAAGCGTTCAATTTCCATACCTACCCTTAAATTTAACGATTTGATATCCTGATGGAAAAACGTCCCTTGAGACAGAAGGTCTGGCCTTAAAGGAAGTGGCCAAGGCTGGCAACTGGACATCCGAACAAGATCCGCAAACCAAAACCTGTGAGACCACGCTGGTGCTATCAGAAACATACGATTGTTCCATAATTATCTTGGAGATCACTTTTGGAAGAAGAACTAGAGGCGGAAAGATATAAGCAGGTTGGTAAAACCAAGCAACTGCTAAAGCATCCACCATCTCCGCTTGAGGATCCCTGGACCTGGACAGGTACCTGGGAAGTTTCTTGTTTAGATGAGAAGCCATCAGATCTATTTCTGGAAGACCCCACATCTGTACAATCTGACAAAATACATCTGGATGGAGAGACCACTCCCTCCCGGATGTAAGGTCTGACGGCCGAGATAATACGCTTCCCAATTGTCTACACCTGGGATATGCACCGCAGAAATTAGACAAGAGCTGGATTCTGCCCAAGAGAGTATCCAAGATACTTCTTTGATAGCTAGGGGACTGCGAGTCCCACCCTGATGATCGACATATGCCACAGTTGTGATATTTTCTGTCTGAAAACAAATGAATGGTTCTCTCTTTAACAGAGGCCAAATCTGAAGAGACCTGAAAATAGAACGGAGTTCTAAAATATTGATTGGTAACCTTGCCTCTTGAGATTTCCAAACCCCTTGTGCTGTCAGAGATCCCCAGACAGCTCCCCAACCTGAAAGACTTGCATCTGTTGTGATCACAGTCCAAACAAAAGAGGCTCCCTGAATTAAACGATGATGGTCTAACCACCAAGTCAGAGAGAGTTGAATGTTGGGATTTAAGTATATCAATTGTGATATCCGAGTATAATCCCTGCACCATTGATTCAGCATATAATGCTGTAAAGGTCTCATGCGAAAACGAGCAAAGGGGATCGCGTCCGAAGCTGCAGTCATGAGACCTCAAACTTCCATGCACATAGCCACTGAAGGGAATGATTGAGACTGAAACTAACTTCATTTGTCTCTTGTCTGTTAAGGACAGAGTCATGGATACTGAATCTATCTGGAAACCAAAAAAGGTGACCTTTGTCTGAGGAATCAAGAAACTCTTTGGTAAATTGATCCTCCAACCATGTCTTTGAAAAAACAACATTAGTTAATTTGTGTGAGATTCGGCTAAATGTAAAGACTGAGCTAGAACTAAGGTATCGTCCAAATAAGGAAACACCACAATACCCTGTCCTCTGATTACAGTTAGAAGGGCACCGAGAACCTTCGAAAAGATCCTTTGAGCTGTTAGGCCAAATGGAAGAGCAACAAATTGGTAATGCTGGTCTAAAAAGAGAATCTCAGAAACCAATAGTGGTCTGGATGAATCGGAATGTGAAGATATGCATCCTGTAAGTCTATCGTGGACATATGACCTTGCTGAACAAAAGGAAAAATAGTCCGTATAGTCACATCTTGAAAGTTGGGACTCTTACAAAACGATTCAACAACTTCAGATCCAGAACTGGCTTGAATTAATTTTCTTTCTTTGGGACAATGAATAGATTCAAACAAAACCCCAGATCCTGTTCCTGAAATGGAACTGGTATTATTACCCCTGAAAGATCTGAAACACACTTCAGAAAAGCCTGAGCCTTCACTGGATTTGCTGGAACGTGAGAAAGAAATAATCTTCTCACAGGAGGTCTTACTCTGAATCCTATTCGATACCCTTGAGAGACAACACTCTGAATCCACTGATTTTGAACAGAATCTGCCCAAATGTCTTGGAATTTTTATTTTTTATTTTTTATTTTTAAAAGAAACTTTATTGAATGACCAGCATAGTAAATCTAACAAACATTGATAGACAGACAGGAGCTGTATAATTAACATTGAACCGATATTCGGTTGTTCAAACAGTGTAATAACAATATTTTTAACAGTGTTCCTAGCTCATACATCTGGTACATTGTTCTCAACTGTCAGCGTAATGTTATACATTACAGTTTTAGAGTATATCAATCTTTTCAAAATTATAAATGAGTTTGGGTATTAAGTCATACCCAATATATGAAGAGAAGAAAAAAGAAGGGAGAAAAAAGGAGAGAAAAAAAAAAAAGGGGCGGGGGGAAGGGGGAAGAGGCAATGGGGGGGGGAAGGGGGAAGAGGCAATGGGGGGAGGAAGGGGGAAGAGGCGATGGGGGGAGGAAGGGGAAGGAGGAGATGAGGGGAGGAAGGGGAAGGAGGAGATGAGGGGAGGAAAAAGGGTCACTAATGTATGAGGATGGGGGGAGGGAGGTAGATAGGGGAGAGAACCACTACTACAGGCAAGCTGCTCCTGCTGCAGATCGCGATGAGTTTATTACACTATTTATTTTCACAAATTTTCCTATTGAAAATACTCCCCCAGTAGCAAGCAGTCTTGTGTATCTCCAGGATCCGCACCTGTGTATTCATCAGAATAATTATCTCCTCTCTGGTCTATCATATACTTTTGCCTTCCCATATCATGACCATATGTTCATGCAGTGCTAGTTTCCCAGTTTTGAGGTAATGATACCTCTCCAGATTAAGCAGATCTCTAACTCCATGTTTCCATTCATTTAAGCTTGGCACGGTTACAGATTTCCAATGCTTTGGGATTAAACCCCTAGCGCAGTTCAACATCAAAAGAAATAGTCTATGTTTCGCTTCTACCACTATTTTGGGTAGTGCATGGTATATCAGGTATTGCGGGTTCGGAGGCAAGATCACTTCAAGAAGTCGGCTGCATTCCAGGAAAACCATCTCCCAGAATACCCGAATAAGCAGGCATGTCCACCTTATGTGCATGAGTGATCCCTGCTCTCCACAGCCTCTCCAACATTCTCCATTTGTTTGTGGATAAATCTTATGCAGCCTTTGTGGGGTCAGATACCATCGGCTTAAAAATTTAAAGTGCATCTCTTGTAGTCTCATAGAGACAGAGGCTTTCTTAGCTTTGTTGAAGATCTGCAACCAGTCTTTTGGGGTAATATTCAAGCCGAGATCCGCGTCTTGGAATAATTTTAATCTGCCCCCCCACCAGCTGAACTGGATTGAGGGCCTCACCTTCATGCAGACTTGGGGGCTGGCTTTGGTTCCTTAAAAGGCTTGGATTTATTCCAACTTGAAGAAGGTTTCCAATTGAAACCAGAGTCTTTAGGGGAAGGATTGGCTTTCTGTTCCTTATGTCGAAAAGAATGAAAACGATTAGAAGCTTTAGATTTACCCTTAGATCTTTTATCCTGAGGCAACAAAAATTCACTTCCCTCCAGTGATAGTTGAAAATAATTGAATCCAACTGAGAACCAAATAAATAGTTACCTTGGAAAGAGAGAGATAGTAATCTAGACTTAGATACCATGTCAGATTTGAGCCATAAAGCTCTTCTAGCTAAAATAGCTTAAGACATAGATTTAACATCAATTTTGATGATATCAAAAATAGCATCACAGAGAAAATGATTAGCATGTTGAAGCTAAAGAACAATGCTAGACAAATCAGGATCCGTTTCCTGTTGCGCTAAGCTATCCAACCAAAAGGTTGATGCAGCCGCAACATCAGCCACAGCAATAGTAGGCCTGAGAAGATAGCCAGAAAATAAATAAGCTTTCATTAGATAAGATTCAAGTTTCCTATCTAAAGGACCTTTAAAAGAAGTACTGTCTTCCATAGGAATAGTAGAACGTTTGGCAAGAGTAGAAATAGCCCCATCAACTTTGGGGACTTTTTCCCAAAACTCTAATCTAGCCGCTGGCAAAGGGTACAACGTTTTAAACCTAGAAGAAGGAATGAAAGAAGTACCAGGCTTAAACCATTCCTTAGCAATCACATCAGAAATAACATCAGGAACTGGAAAAACCTCAGGAGTAACCACAGGAGGTTTATAAACCGAATTTAAACGTTTACTAGTTTTGATATCAAGAGGAATAGACTCCTCAATATCCAAAGTAACCAACACTTCTTTCAATAAGGAACGAATATACTCTATCTTGAAAAGATAAGTAGATTTGTCAATGTCAATGTCTGAGGTAGGATCTTCTGAATCAGAGAGGATCCTCATTAGAGGAGGATATTTAAGTATGTTGTCGGTCATTAGAAATGTCATCAAATTTATGAGAAGTTTTAAAAGACTTTTTACGTTTATTAGAAGGCGGAATAGCAGACAAGCCTTCTGCATCGCTTCAGCAATATAATTTTTCATATCAACATGGATATCATGTACATTAGATGTTGAAGGAACAACAGAAACTGTACTAGTACTGATGGAAACATTTTCTGCGTGCAAAAGCTTATCATGGCAACTGTTACATACTACAGCTGGAGATATAGTCTAATTTACAACAGATACACTTAGCTTTGGTAGAACTGTGATCAGGCAGCAGGGTCCCAACAGTTGCTTTTGAGACAGTATCAGATTGAGACATCTTGCAAAATGTAAAAGAAAAAAACAACATTAAAGCAAAATTTACAATTTCCTTATATGGCAGTTTCAGGGACGGGAAAAAAATGCAAACAGCATGGCCCTCTGAGTATACAGAAGGCAAGAGGCTTATAGGAAGTGGGGTGAAAAATAAACTAACTTTTTAGGCGCCAAGTATGACGCACGACGCAAAAGGAAGTGAAAAATTGTTTGGCGCCAACAACATCTGGAAATGACGCAACTCGCGTCATAATAGACGTAACCACATGCAATGAAAACCTGGCGTCAACTTAGACACCGGAAATGATAAACTTAAGTCAAAAACTCTTTGTGCCAAAAAAAATCTTGCTCCAAGAATAACGCAATAAATAACAGCATTTTGCCCGCGAAAGAAAAAAGTAAATTTGAAAAAAGTAAATTTATGCTTACCTGATAAATTGATTTCTTCTATGATACGACGAGTCCACTGATTCATCCTTTACTTGTGGGATATTATCCTCCTGCTAACAGGAAGTGGCAAGGAGCACCACAGCAGAGCTGTCTAAATAGCTCCTCCCTTGACTACACCCCCCAGTCATTCGACCGAAGGTATAGGAAGAAAAAGGAGAAACTAAAAGATGCAGAGGTGACTGAAGTTTTAAATAATAAAATATAAAATCGGTCTTAAAATGACAGGGCGGGCCCACGGATTCATCCTTTACTTGTGGGATACAATACCAAAGCTACAGGACACAGATGAACGGGAGGGACAAGACAGATGCCTAAACAGAAGGCACCACTGCTTGAAGAACTTTTCTCCCAAAAATAGCCTCTGAAGAAGCAAAAGTATCAAATATGGAAAAGGTATGAAGGGAAGACCAAGTCGCAGCCTTACAAATCTGTTCAACAGAAGCATCGTTTTTAAAAGCCCATGTGGAAGCCACCGCTCTAGTAGAGTGAGCAGTAATCCTTTCAGGAGGCTGCTGTCTAGCAGTCTCGTATGCCAACCGGATGATGCTTTTCAGCCAAAAAGAAAGAGGTAGCCGTAGCTTTTTGACCTCTACGTTTTCCAGAATAGACAACAAACAGAGAAGATGTTTGACGGAAATCTTTGGTCGCTTGCAAGTAAAACTTCAAAGCACGAACCACGTCCAAGTTGTGTAACAGACGCTCCTTCTTAGAAGAAGGGTTAGGACACAGAGAAGGAACAACAATTTCCTGATTAATATTCTTATTAGTAACAACCTTAGGAAGAAATCCAGGTTTGGTACGCAAAACCACCTTATCGGAATGGAAAACAAGATAAGGCGAGTCGCACTGCAATGCAGATAGTTCAGAAACTCTTCGAGCCGAAGAGATAGCAACTAAAAACAGAACTTTCCAAGATAGAAGGTTAATATCTATGAAATGCATAGGTTCAAACGGAACCCCTTGAAAAACGTTAAGAACTAGATTCAAACTCTATGGCGGAGCAACAGGTTTAAACACAGGCTTGATTCTAACCAAAGCCTGACAAAACGACTGAACGTCTGGAACATCTGCCAGACGCTTGTGTAGTAAAATTGATAAAGCAGATATATGTCCCTTTAGGGAACTAGCTGATAACGTCCTCACCAATCCTTCTTGGAGAAAGGACAAAATCCTAGGAATCCTGATCTTACTCCATGAGTAGCCTTTGGATTCGCACCAATAAATATATTTACGCCATATCTTATGGTAAATTTTCCTAGTGACAGGCTTTCGAGCCTGAATCAAGGTATCTATGACCGACTCAGAGAATCCCCGCTTGGATAAAATCAAGCGTTCAATCTCCAGGCAGTCAGCCGCAGAGAAACTAGATTTGGATGCTGGAACGGACCTTGAATCAGAAGGTCCTGTCTCAGTGGCAGTTTCCATGGTGGCAGATATGACATTTCCACCAGGTCTGCATACCAAGTCCTGCGTGGCCACGCAGGTGCTATCGAAATTACAGAAGCCCTCTCCTGTTTGATTCTGGCAATCAGACGAGGAAGGAGAGGAAAAGGAGGAAACACACAAGCCAGGTTGAACGACCAAGGTACTGCTAGAGCATCTATCAGTACTGCTTTAGTTAAATATTGCATACACTCTGTGAATCATTCATACCCAAACTTCCGAGCATAAACTATGTGGATTTTGTATAAGCACGTCTCCCTGTATGCAAGACGTTTATATCCACAATCTTCCAGCTAGGGATTTGTGCTGCACTGAGTCACAGTGAAAGTTACTCACTCAGTATTAACAGACAAAGGCACATACAGATTTGTAGTTAGTACATGTAACATGTTTCGCCACTTAACATGGCTTTTTCATGGCTTTGAAAAAGCCATGTTAAGTGGCGAAACATGTTAGGGACGATAGGGCAATGGTGAGGAGTCCTAGGAGCTCCTGTGTTTTTAGATAGCCTTAGGCTACCGATAATTACTGTAGTCATCTAACTATTCAATTCACTATTTGATATAATATGTGCTAAACCACTTTGCTAATACCTACCATTTTAAAGCGGATATCTCCTACTAAGCATACCTGCTTCAAAAGTTTTAGTGTGTGGGACTTGGTAATAATCGCAACTGTGTTAACGTTTTAATGATAATTTCTGGCTTAACTTAAATACGGCTTCACAGAGCCTTACATACTGACCTACGATCAATGAATGAGCTTTGTGTACACTATGTACTAACTACAAATCCGTATGTGCCTTTGTCTGTTAATACTGAGTGAGTAACTTTTACTGTGACACAGTGCAGCACATATCCCTAGCTGGAAGATTGTGGATATAAACGTCTTGCATACAGGGAGACGTGCTTATACAAAATCCACATAGTTTATGCTCGGAAGTTTGGGTATGAATGATTCACAGAGTATCTTATAGAAGAAAAAGGACTATACCCCAGGTAAGACAAAAAACTTCCTAAACATGCTTCCCAAACTGAAACTGACAGTCTGCAAAAGGAAATATACACAGACCTGACTCATGGCAAATATGAGTAAAAAGGAAATTTATGCTTACCTGATAAATTTATTTCTTCTACGATATGACGAGTCCACGGATTTCATCCTTACTTGTGAGATTTAACCTTCTGCTAGCAGGAATTGGCAAAGAGCACCACAGCAGAGCTGTATATATAGCTCCTCCCTTCCCTCCACCAACAGTCACTCGACCGAAGTTAGGAAGAGAAAGGAAAAGTCAAAGGTGCAGAGGTGACTGAAGTTTAACAAAAAACAGAATTTATGCTTACCTGATAAATTACTTTCTCCAACGGTGTGTCCGGTCCACGGCGTCATCCTTACTTGTGGGATATTCTCTTCCCCAACAGGAAATGGCAAAGAGCCCAGCAAAGCTGGTCACATGATCCCTCCTAGGCTCCGCCTACCCCAGTCATTCGACCGACGTAAAGGAGGAATATGCATAGGAGAAATCATATGATACCGTGGTGACTGTAGTTAGAGAAAATAATTCATCAGACCTGATTAAAAAAACCAGGGCGGGCCGTGGACCGGACACACCGTTGGAGAAAGTAATTTATCAGGTAAGCATAAATTCTGTTTTCTCCAACATAGGTGTGTCCGGTCCACGGCGTCATCCTTACTTGTGGGAACCAATACCAAAGCTTTAGGACACGGATGATGGGAGGGAGCAAATCAGGTCACCTAGATGGAAGGCACCACGGCTTGCAAAACCTTTCTCCCAAAAATAGCCTCAGAAGAAGCAAAAGTATCAAATTTGTAAAATTTGGTAAAAGTGTGCAGTGAAGACCAAGTCGCTGCCTTACATATCTGATCAACAGAAGCCTCGTTCTTGAAGGCCCATGTGGAAGCCACAGCCCTAGTGGAGTGAGCTGTGATTCTTTCAGGAGGCTGCCGTCCGGCAGTCTCATAAGCCAATCGGATGATGCTTTTAAGCCAAAAAGAGAGAGAGGTAGAAGTTGCTTTTTGACCTCTCCTTTTACCAGAATAAACAACAAACAAAGAAGATGTTTGTCTGAAATCCTTTGTAGCCTCTAAATAGAATTTTAGAGCACGAACTACATCCAAATTGTGTAACAAACGTTCCTTCTTTGAAACTGGATTCGGACACAAAGAAGGCACAACTATCTCCTGGTTAATGTTTTTGTTAGAAACAACTTTCGGAAGAAAACCAGGTTTAGTACGCAAAACCACCTTATCTGCATGGAACACCAGATAAGGAGGAGAACACTGCAGAGCAGATAACTCTGAAACTCTTCTAGCAGAAGAAATTGCAACCAAAAACAAAACTTTCCAAGATAGTAACTTAATATCTACGGAATGTAAGGGTTCAAACGGAACCCCTTGAAGAACTGAAAGAACTAAATTGAGACTCCAAGGAGGAGTCAAAGGTTTGTAAACAGGCTTGATTCTAACCAGAGCCTGAACAAAAGCTTGAACATCTGGCACAGCCGCCAGTTTTTTGTGAAGTAAAACAGATAAAGCAGAAATCTGTCCCTTCAAAGAACTTGCAGATAATCCTTTCTCCAAACCCTCCTGTAGAAAGGATAGAATCTTAGGAATTTTTATCTTGTTCCATGGGAATCCTTTAGATTCACACCAACAAATATATTTTTTCCATATTTTATGGTAAATTTTCCTAGTTACAGGCTTTCTAGCCTGAACAAGAGTATCAATGACAGAATCTGAAAACCCACGCTTTGATAAAATCAAGCGTTCAATCTCCAAGCAGTCAGTTGGAGCGAAGCCAGATTCGGATGTTCGAATGGACCTTGAACAAGAAGGTCCTGTCTCAAAGGTAGCTTCCATGGTGGAGCCGATGACATATTCACCAGGTCTGCATACCAAGTTCTGCGTGGCCACGCAGGAGCTATCAAGATCACCGAAGCCCTCTCCTGATTGATCCTGGCTACCAGCCTGGGAATGAGAGGGAACGGTGGGAATACATAAGCTAGGTTGAAGGTCCAAGGCGCTATCAGTGCATCTACTAGAGTCGCCCTGGGATCCCTGGATCTGGACCCGTAGCAAGGAACCTTGAAGTTCTGACGAGACGCCATCAGGTCCATGTCTGGAAAGCCCCATAATTGAGTTATTTGGGCAAAGATTTCCGGATGGAGTTCCCACTCCCCCGGATGGAAAGTCTGACGACTCAGAAAATCCGCTTCCCAATTTTCCACTCCTGGGATGTGGATTGCAGACAAGTGGCAGGAGTGATTCTCCGCCCATTGAATTATTTTGGTCACTTCCTCCATCGCCAGGGAACTCCTTGTTCCCCCCTGATGGTTGATATATGCAACAGTCGTCATGTTGTCTGATTGAAACCTTATGAATTTGGCCTTTGCTAGTTGAGGCCAAGCTTTGAGAGCATTGAATATCGCTCGCAGTTCCAGAATGTTTATCGGGAGAAGAGATTCTTCCCGAGACCATAGACCCTGAGCTTTCAGGGGTTCCCAGACCGCGCCCCAGCCCACCAGACTGGCGTCGGTCGTGACAATGACCCACTCTGGTCTGCGGAAGCTCATTCCCTGTGACAGGTTGTCCAGGTTCAGCCACCAACGGAGTGAATCTCTGGTTCTTTGATCTACTTGGATCGTCGGAGACAAGTCTGTATAATCCCCATTCCACTGTCTGAGCATGCACAGTTGTAATGGTCTTAGATGAATTCGTGCAAAAGGAACTATGTCCATTGCCGCAACCATCAAACCTATTACTTCCATGCACTGCGCTATGGAAGGAAGAAGAACAGAATGAAGTACTTGACAAGAGCTTAGAAGTTTTGATTTTCTGGCCTCTGTCAGAAAAATCTTCATTTCTAAGGAGTCTATTATTGTTCCCAAGAAGGGAACTCTTGTTGACGGGGACAGAGAACTTTTTTCTATGTTCACTTTCCACCCGTGAGATCTGAGAAAGGCTAGGACAATGTCCGTATGAGCCTTTGCTTTTGACAGAGACAACGCTTGAATCAGTATGTCGTCCAAGTAAGGTACTACTGCAATGCCCCTTGGTCTTAGCACCGCTAGAAGGGACCCTAGTACCTTTGTGAAAATCCTTGGAGCAGTGGCTAATCCGAATGGAAGTGCCACAAACTGGTAATGCTTGTCCAGAAAGGCGAACCTTAGGAACCGATGATGTTCCTTGTGGATAGGAATATGTAGATACGCATCCTTTAAATCCACCGTGGTCATGAATTGACCTTCCTGGATGGTAGGAAGAATTGTTCAAATGGTTTCCATCTTGAACGATGGAACCCTGAGAAATTTGTTTAGAATCTTGAGATCTAAAATTGGTCTGAATGTTCCTTCTTTTTTGGGAACTATGAACAGATTGGAGTAAAACCCCATCCCTTGTTCTCCTAATGGAACAGGATGAATCACTCCCATTCTTAACAGGTCTTCTACACAATGTAAGAATGCCTGTCTTTTTATTTGGTTTGTGGAACCTCCCCCTTGGGGGTAGTTCCTTGAATTCCAGGAGATAACCTTGAGAAACTATTTCTAGCGCCCAAGGATCCTGAACATCTCTTGCCCAAGCCTGAGCAAAGAGAGAGAGTCTGCCCCCCACCAGATCCGGTCCCGGATCGGGGGCCAACACTTCATGCTGTTTTAGTAGCAGTGGCAGGTGTCTTGGCCTGCTTACCCTTGTTCCAGCCTTGCATCGGTCTCCAGGCTGGTTTGGTTTGAGAACTATTACCCTCTTGCTTAGAGGGTGTAGAATTTGAGGCTGGTCCGTTTCTGCGAAAGGGACGAAAATTTGGCTTATTTTTAGCCTTAAAAGACCTATCCTGAGGAAGGGCGTGGCCCTTTCCCCCAGTGATGTCTGAAATAATCTCTTTCAAGTCAGGGCCAAACAGCGTTTTACCTTTGAAAGGGATGTTAAGCAATTTGTTCTTGGAGGACACATCCGCTGACCAAGACTTTAGCCAAAGCGCTCTGCGCGCCACAATAGCAAAACCTGAATTTTTCGCCGCTAATCTAGCTAATTGCAAAGTGGCGTCTAAGATAAAAGAGTTAGCCAATTTAAGTGCTTGAACTCTGTCCATAACCTCCTCATACGAAGAGTCTTTATTGAGCGACTTTTCTAGTTCTTCGAACCAGAAACATGCTGCTGTAGTGACAGGAACAATGCATGAAATTGGTTGTAGAAGGTAACCTTGCTGAACAAACATCTTTTTAAGCAAACCCTCTAATTTTTTATCCATAGGATCTTTGAAAGCACAACTATCTTCTATAGGGATAGTAGTGCGTTTGTTTAGAGTAGAAACCGCCCCCTCGACCTTGGGGACTGTCTGCCATAAGTCCTTTCTGGGGTCGACCATAGGAAATAATTTTTTAAATATAGGGGGAGGAACAAAAGGTATGCCGGGCCTTTCCCATTCCTTATTTACAATGTCCGCCACCCGCTTGGGTATAGGAAAAGCATCAGGGGGCACCGGGACCTCTAGGAACTTGTCCATCTTACATAACTTCTCTGGAATGACCAAATTGTCACAATCATCCAGAGTAGATAACACCTCCTTAAGCAGAGCGCGGAGATGTTCTAATTTAAATTTAAAAGTAATAACATCAGGTTCAGCTTGTTGAGAAATTTTTCCTGAATCTGAAATTTCTCCCTCAGACAAAACCTCCCTCCTGGCCCCTTCAGATTGGTGTGAGGGTATGTCAGAACCATTATCATCAGCGTCCTCATGCTCTTCAGTATCTAAAACAGAGCAATTGCGCTTTCTCTGATAAGTGGGCATTTTGGACAAAATGTTTTTAATAGAATTATCCATTACAGCCGTTAATTGTTGCATAGTAAGAAGGATTGGCGCACTAGATGTACTAGGGGCCTCTTGTGTGGGCAAGACTGGTGTAGACACAGAAGGGGATGATGCAGTACCATGCTTACTCCCCTCGCTTGAGGAATCATTTTGGGCAACATCATTATCAGTGGCATCATTGTCCCTACTTTGTTTGGACACTATGTCACATTCATCACATATATTTAAATGGGGAGGAACCTTGGCTTCCAAACATACAGAACATCGTCTATCTGATGGTTCAGACATGTTAACAGGCATAAACTTGATAACAAAGCACAAAAAAAGTTTTAAAATAAAACCGTTACTGTCACTTTAAATTTTAAACTGAACACACTTTATTACTGAATATGTGAAAAAGTATGAAGGAATTGTTCAAAATTCACCAAAATTTCACCACAGTGTCTTAAAGCCTGAAAAGTATTGCACACCAAATTTGAAAGCTTTAACTCTTAAAATAACGGAACCGGAGCCGTTTTTACATTTAACCCCTATACAGTCCCTGGTATCTGCTTTGCTGAGACCCAACCAAGCCCAGAGGGGAATACGATACCAAATGACGCCTTCAATAAGCTTTTTCAGTGGTTCTTAGCTCCTCACACATGCATCTGCATGCCTTGCTTTCCAAAAACAACTGCGCATTAGTGGCGCGAAAATGAGGTGTCCAATACAGTGCCTGCCGTTTTTTTTAATACATCCCCAAGATTAAAAGAACTATTTATAGTTATAATCCACTAAATATACTTATAAAGTAATCGTTTTAGCCCAGAAAAATGTCTACCAGTCTTTAAAGCCCTTGTGAAGCCCTTTATTCTTATACTAAACTAAGAAAATGGCTTACCGGTTCCCATAGGGAAAATGACAGCTTCCAGCATTACCAAGTCTTGTTAGAAATGTGTCATACCTCAAGCAGCAAAAGTCTGCCCACTGTTTCCCCCAACTGAAGTTAATTCATCTCAACAGTCCTGTGTGGAAACAGCCATCGATTTTAGTAACGGTTGCTAAAATCATTTTCCTCTTACAAACAGAAATCTTCATCTCTTTTCTGTTTCAGAGTAAATAGTACATACCAGCACTATTTTAAAATAACAAACTCTTGATTGAAGAATAAAACTACATTTAAACACCAAAAAACTCTTAGCCATCTCCGTGGAGATGTTGCCTGTGCAACGGCAAAGAGAATGACTGGGGTAGGCGGAGCCTAGGAGGGATCATGTGACCAGCTTTGCTGGGCTCTTTGCCATTTCCTGTTGGGGAAGAGAATATCCCACAAGTAAGGATGACGCCGTGGACCGGACACACCTATGTTGGAGAAATATAATATATACTTGTCTTAAAAATGACAGGGTGGGCCGTGGACTTGTCATATCGTAGAAGAAATAAATTTATCAGGTAAGCATAAATTTCCTTTTCTTCTACAAGATATGACGAGTCCACGGATTTCATCCTTACTTGTGAGATACAATACCAAAGCTACAGGACACGGATGAAAGGGAGGGACAAGACAGGGACCTAAACAGAAGGCACCACTGCTTGAAGAACCTTTCTCCCAAAACCAGCCTTAGAAGAAGCAAAAGTATCAAATTTGTAAAATTTGGAAAAAGTGTGAAGAGACGACCAAGTTGCAGCCTTGCAAATCTGTTCAACAGAAGCATCGTTTTTAAATGCACCTTGAGGAAGCCACAGCCCTAGTAGAATGAGCCGTAATTCTTTCAGGAGGCTGCTGTCTTAATATCTATGGAATGCATGGGTTCAAACGGAACCCCCTTGAAGAAGATTAATAACTAAATTCAAACTCCAGGGTGGAGCAATTGGTCTAAACACAGGCTTAATTCTGGTTAGAGCCTGACAAAAAGACTGAACGTCTGGAACATCTGCCAAGCGTTTGTGTAGCAAAATTGACAAAGCAGAGATTTGTCCCTTTAAGGAACTCGCTGATAACCCTTTCTCCAATCCTTCTTGGAGAAAAGACAGAATCCTAGGAATCCTAACTCTACTCCATGAGTAGCCTTTGGATTCACACCAAAAAAGATATTTACGCCATATCTTATGATAGATCTTTCTAGTGACAGGCTTACGTGCCTGAATCAAAGTATCAATAATCGAATTAGGAACCCCCGCTTAGATAAAATCAAGCGTTCAATCTCCAAGCAGTCAGTTGCAGAGAAACTAGATTTGGGTGTTGTAAGGGTCCCTGAATGAGAAGGTCCTGCCTCAATGGAAGTATCCACGGCGGCAGAGAGGACATGTCCACTAGATCTGCATACCAAGTCCTGCGAGGCCAAGCAGGCGCGATTAGAATTACTGAAGCCCTCTCCTGTTTGATCGAGCAATCACCCGGGGCAGGAGAGCAAACGGTGGAAACACATAAGCTAGGTTGAACGACCAAGGCACTGCCAAGGCATCTATCAGTTCGGCCTGAGGATCCCTTGACCTGGATCCGTATCTTGGTAGCTTGGCATTTTGACGAGATGCCATCAGATCCAACTCCGGTCTGCCCCATATGAGGATCAGAGTGGCAAAGACCTCCGGATGGAGTTCCCACTCCCCCGGATGAAACGTCTGTCTGCTTAAAAAGTCCGCTTCCCAGCTGTCCACTCCTGGGATGTAGATTGCTGACAGATAACAAGAGTGGGCCTCCGCCCACCGAATTATCTTGGATACTTCTGTCATCGCTAAGGAACTCCTTGTTCCTCCCTGATAATTGATGTAAGCCACAGTTGTGATGTTGTCCGACTGAAAGTGAATGAATTTGGCCGAAGCCAAGTGAGGCCACGCCTGAAGCGCATTGAATATTGCTCTCAATTCCAGAATATTGAATGGAAGAAGTGACTCCGACTGAGTCCACACACCCTGAGCCTTCAGGGAATTCCAGACTGCACCCCAACCTAGAAGGCTGGAGTCCGTCATCACTATCACCCATGAGGGTCTGCGGAAGCACGTCCCTTGGGACAGATGATCCTGAGACAACCACCAAAGAAGAGAGTCTCTTGTCTCCTGATCCAGATCTATCTGAGGAGACAAATTTGCATAATCTCCATTCCACTGTCTGAGCATGCTCAGTTGTAGTGGTCTGAGATTAAAACGAGCAAACGGAATGATGTCCATTGCCGCCACCATCAATCCAATTACCTCCATGCACTAGGCCACTGATGGCCGAGGATTGGACTTAAGAGCTCCGCATGAATTCAGAATCTTTAACTTTCTGACCTCTCAAGAAAATTTTCATGGATATGGAATCTATTAAAGTTCCCAGGAAGGGAACCTTGGTCTGTGAAATTAATGAACTCTTCTAGATTCACCTTCCATCCTTGAGTCCTCAGAAAGGACAGAACCATGTCTGTATGAGACTTTGTCAGATGGTAAGACGACGCCTGGATCAGAATATCGTCCAGATAAGGCGCCACTGAAATAACCCACGGCCTGAGAACCGCCAGAAGGGACCCTAAAACCTTTGTGAAGATCCTGGGTGCTGTGGCCAACCTGAAGGGAAAAGCCACAAACTGAACATGTTTGTCCAGGAAGGCAAACCTTAGGAACTGATGATGATCCTTGTGGATAGGAATATGAAGGTATGCATCCTTCAAGTCCACGGTAGTCATATATTGACCCTCCTGGATCAAAGGCAGAATTGTTTGAATAGTCTCCATTTTGAAGGATGGGACTCTGAGAAACTTGTTTAGACTCTTTAGATCTAAAATGGGTCGAAACGTGCCCTCTTTTTTGGGGACCACGAAAAGATTTGAGTAAAACCCCTGTTCCAGTCTTGGAACGGGACGAATTACTCCCATAGTAGAGAGGTCTTTTACACAACGTAAGAATGCCTCTCTTTTTGTCTGGTCTACAGACAATCGTGAAAGAAGAAACCTCCCCCTTGGGAGAGAACTTTTGAATTCCAGCTGGTATCCTTGGGACACAATCTCCAGTGTCCAAGGAACCTGAACATCTCTTACCCAAGCCTGGGCAAAGAGAGAGTCTGCCCCCTACTAGATCCGGTCCCGGAAGGGGGGCCGCCCCTTCATGCTGTTTTGGTAGCAGCAGCAGGCTTCTTGGGTTGTTTACCCTTGTTCCAAGCCTGGTTGGGTCTCCAGACGGACTGGGCCTGAGCAAAATTCCCTTCCTGCTTGGCAGAAGAAGAGGAAGAAGAGGGGGCTCCTTTAAAGTTCCGAAAGGAACGAAAATAATTTTGTTTACCCCTCAGTTTAGCAGTTCTATCCTGAGGTAGGAGATGACCCTTACCTCCCGTAATGTCAGAAATGATCTCTTTCAGGCCCGAATAGGGTTTTCCCCTTGAAAGGAATAGCCAAAAGCTTTGATTTAGATGACACATCAGCAGACCAAGATTTTAACCATAATGCTCTACGCGCTAAAATAGCAAATCCAGCATTCTTAGCCGCCAACTTGGCAATCTGAAAGGCGGCATCTGTAATAGAAGAATTAGCCAGCTTAAGAGCCTTAATTCTATCTAAAATATTCTCTAAAGGAGTCTCAGTCTTAAGAGACTCTTCTAAAGCATCAAACCAGAAGGCCGCCACTGTGGTAACTGGTACAATGCAGGCCGTTTTTTTTTTTAAGAGGAAACCCTGATGAATAAACAATTTCTTTAGAAGACCCTCCAATTTCTTATCCATAGGGTCTTTAAAAGCACAACTGTCCTCAATAGGAATAGTTGTACGCTTAGCCAGGGTAGATATAGCTCCTTCAACCTTAGGGACTGTTTGCCAAGAGCCCCGAACAGTGTCAGATATTGGATACATCTTCTTGAAATTAGGAGAGGGTGAGAACGGGATACCCGGTCTGTCCCATTCCCTCTTAATAATCTCAGAGATTCTCTTAGGAACCGGAAAAACATCAGTGTAAGCAGGTACCTCTAAGTATTTGTCCATTTTACACAATTTCTCTGGTGGTACCACAATAGAGTCACAGTCATCCAGAGTCGCTAAAACCTCCCGAAGTAACAGACGGAGGTGTTCAAGCTTAAATCTAAAGGACATGACGTCCGAGTCCGTCTGGGTTAACGCACTTCCCGAATCGAAAAGTTCCCCCTCAGACAGAAGTTCCCTGACCCCCAATTCAGATCCCTGTGAGGGTACATCGGAAATAGCTAACAAAGCATCAGAGGACTCAGTATTCACATTGACTTCTGTACTGCAACCATATCCTGCAGAGTAAATGAATTAGACGCGGTTGAAGAACCAGGCGTCGCTTATGTGGGCGTTAAAGGTTGTGACGCTTGGGGAGAAGTTAGCGGTATACCTTGATTCTCCTCAGACTGAGAATCATCCTTAGACACATTTTCTTTACATAAAATCTGTGCTTTAGATTGTAAGGCCCTGTCAGTACACGAGGGACAAAAAGTTAGAGGGGGTTCCACAGTGGCATCTAAACACATAGAACAAGGAGTTTCCTCCTCAGTGTCAGACATGTTAAACAGACTAGCAATATTAACAATAGTCGTTCTTTGCTTAAAATATTGAGCTCCGAGTTCAAATTATAGGCAAAAATGTTAATGTAAAAAAAACTGTACTGCGCTTTTAAATTTTAAAAGCGCAACTATTTTTCTGATATCTTCAAAACGTGTTTATGGCAATAAAAAAATCAGTTTAATGTGCCCAAAATACTCTATCAGTATTGCATCCACTTGCTGGGATATGTAAGAAGCAATATAATATCGATTTTAACAGTTATTTATTTATTTATTAAGTTTAATTAGGCCCCTGCACCATGCCACAGCTCTTCTGTGGCGCCTACCTGCCCCCGGAATACACTGCTGTTGTCTGATAAGCTTTAAAGACCCTTCGAAGGCCGAGACAACTTAGGCCCCACCGGAGCCCCAGATGCTGCTTCTTAAGCAATCCGGATGATACTGCACGTCCTGAGCGCAAAATAGACCCCGCCTACCGTGGGCGTAACTAACATGACTAAGACCCGCATGGGTCGCAAGTAAAACAAACATGCCGACTGAAAAAATTAAAGGGCCATTATACACTCATTTTTTCTTTGCATAAATGTTTTGTAGATGATCTATTTATAAAGCCAATAAAGTTTTTTTTTTTTTTTTAAATGTATAATTTTGCTTATTTTTAAATAACATTGCTCTGATTTTCAGACTCCTAACCAAGCCCCAAAGTTTTATTTGAATACCGTCAGCTACCTTCTCCAGCTTGCTCCTGTTTGTGTAAAGGGTCTTTTCATATGCAAAAGAAGGGGGAGAGTGTCTTATTTACCACTTGCAGTGGCTTTCCAACTGCCTTTTCAACAGAGCTAAACTGAAAGCTTCTAAGTAAGTTTTGAAACCATTTTATACTGGATTTTTATATCAGTATCTGTGCATCTTATTCTTTATAGTAGTGTCTATTACATGCAGTTATATGAAAATGAGTGTATACTGTCCCTTTAAGCCATGTGCCTTCTTATATACACTGAAACATTGTAACACTGTACTCCCTCAGGCCAGTGATAAAATTAACAGCCCTTAAGCAAAACCACAGCTCCTAGCGTACAGCACCTGAATAAGCCTCAAAGATATATTTACATACTTTGGCAATCAGTGTAAAAGGATTCCAGGTAAACCATTTCTTTACATATCGTGTATACTGCTTACCCCTCCCCATATAGGGAAAAATGTCAGCCTGTTCTGATGCATCAAGTCTCCCCAAAAACAAAAGACTGAACATACCTCAATGCTGCTTGTAGCAAGACACCGTTCTCCACACTGAAGATTTTTCTTACACTACCTTCAGCTGCGCTGTGGGAACCATCATGGATCTTAGATAATGTTAGCTAAGATCATCAACATCAGGGCAGAAAATAAGATGTCTCCACTCCTTTTGGGAAGTAATAGACTGACGATTTCTCCCTGAGAAAAATAGTACTCACTGGCTCCATTTTAAAATAAAAAACTTCTTGATTGAAGAATCTAAATGAACACCTCACTTTACCTCTTCCTATCACTAACACAGGCAAAGAGAATGACTGGGAGTGGAGGGAAGGGAGGAGCTATATATACAGCTCTGCTGCTCTTTGCCACTTCCTGCTAGCAGGAGGTTAAATCCCACAAGGATGAAATCCGTGGACTCGTCCTATCTTGTAGAAGAAATACATATATTTAAAACTTTATATACAGTAAATACATAAAGCGCCAAACCATAGCTGAGAGTGTCTTAAGAAAAAACACACTTACCGAAAGACACCCATCCACATATAACAGATAGCCAAACCAGTACTGAAAAAGTATCAGCAGAGGTAATGGTATATAAGAGTATATCGTCGATCTGAAAAGGGAGGTAGGAGATGAATCCCTACGACCGATTGCAGAGAACCTTTGATAAAATTTCTTGCGAGGAAAAACCATAACATCAATAGGCGATACTCAATTCACATCCCTCTGACAAACACTGTACTCAGAGGAATTGGGCTTCAAAATGCTTAGAAGTGCTTATCATAGAAGAAATCAAGCACAAACTTACTTCACCGTCTCCAAAGGAGGCAAAGTTTGTAAAACTGAATTGTGGGTGTGGTGAGGGGTGTATTTAAGGGCATTTTGAAGTTTGAGAAACTTTGCCCCTCCTGGTAGGATTGTATATCACATACGTCACTAGCTCATGGACTCTTGCCAATATAGCTACTTAATTATGTATTACAATTAAAGTATTCTTCACCTATTCAGGCAATAGTACATCAATTTAAATGTGGCACTCTAAAATTATCTTGGGCTCCATTTGTGACATAATTACTGGTTTTGCTTGTCAATTAGAAGGCAAAAAGCAAGAACCTTGGATAAAATAAACTTTATGCCTCCAAGAAGTTGCTGTTTTAGCAATGAAATATGACGTTGGGCCTTATTTTGTACTACTGTAACAATATTAGAGCATTAGTTGGCCTGTGTCTATACCTATCAATGGCATCATTTTTGCTTTATTGGATCAATTAATTTTATGTCCCCTTCCCCCCCGAACTAGTTTTCAAACAATGATAGTCATGGAAAACAACAAATAAGAGGAAGATTAAGAAGTGATTGGGAAACATTGTTTACTACAACACCAATACACATTCCTAACTATTTAAAGATATATATATATATATATATATATATATGTTTTCAGTTTAACATTCACAACACTGTCCAGCATATCATATGACATTACTCAACCACCATTTAGATAATCTTCCCATATATGAAACAATTCAAAGTAAACTGCCATTTTGTCACTTTTCAAATAGTAATATTAATCTAGGTACAGGAATTGGGAAACTCGTCCATAAGAATTTATTTGGAAACTCTTTACTAAGCAGAAAATTGGAAATTTAACGCAGTTGCTCATTATATAGAAGTGGTTTAGATAGGGTTTATATTTTATTTTGGGAGGTTTGTTTAGGAACCACACTAGTGGGTCTTTTGTATTTCCAAAATTCCCCATACTTCATTTATTATCTCCCTCCAGAAATTCTGAATCTCTAAACACCACCAACATCACCACACGTAAGCCATACCGCTCCTATAGTATAATAATATATATTAAATAAAGTACACTGCTTTCCACCAATTTATTTTAAACATCTCTTTTGGTTTACTGTAGTAAAACAGCTATTTTCATAATGAGGATTGAGGCTCAAGTGATTCATTGTGGTCAGGCTTCTATTTGTGTGGGACTCTCTTAAAGGTTCTCTTTGTATTTGTAGCTTATGATGTATAAACCTCACAGCAGAAAGGTATTAAAACACACAGGCATAAGGGCAGCAAAAGAGAAGTTATTTATGGAAAGATTTGTTTAGTCACACAAGGTTACATTGTAAGCCAATAAGTTAATTAATGTGACTTATTTTTGTCATGATTTTGCTAAACAGACATCAGGTAAAACAAGTTTTTAGAGCGGGGGAAGAAAATTAGGAGAAGGTGAAATGGAAACCATTATCAATTTCTGACACAAGGCATTTTATTCCCAGTGTAGATTCTATAGATTTAAAACCACAAACAAGCATACTTACTGGATCAACCTGCCATACAATAACAGTTGTGTCTTTTGATCCTGTTGCTAATTTAGTGCCATCATTGGAAAATTTACAGAACCAAACTTCATTGCAATGCTCTGTAAGCACCTGCTGTGTGAAACATGGAAACTGCTTCCTTGAATAAAAGGGAGACAAGAGTAATATATTAAAACAAACCATGGGAAACAAATATCATTAGAATGACAGCAAGATTAGAAAAAAAAAATGATACACACAGACAACGCATATACAAATATATATACATAAACACAAAAAATATATATTGTCAATTATTTAACAATGTATTCCAACCAACAAAATGTGATCCAGGGGTTTGTGCAATATTTAACGCACACACTTACCTACTACAAACATGATCTATAAGCAGGGAGACTGAATCCAGGCTATTGTCAAGTTTGGTATTGTGGTAGAGACATCGATCCCGCTGAAGTTCCACTGCTTGTCGCAATAGAGTTTGCAAACGTCTTGGAGGCAGCATGACTGATGGTGGTAAGTATGCTTTATAAACAAGAACAAGAAAAAACACAAAACAAACACACATAAAACAAAAAGATAATTGATACACCGTAAAACCTGGAAAGGCTCAACCATAAAATACACACATAAAAAACTAAATATTTACTTTGTCAAGGTTTAAATTGTAAAATGTATTTTTTTTTTTTAACTGATCTAAGAAGGTAATCTCGTCTTCTGTGAGTATAACTTTCTTCTCTCTTGGTGGTTATCAATCAGTACTAGCTTTACATTTTTAGCTTAATGTGCCTTTGAAGCAGAAGAACCAAGATAATTGGTTTCCTGTATCTTGGGAAGTCCATATCCAGAACAGTGGCAAAATGACGACACACACACACTTCTTAAAAGGTACATTGCACACAAATATTCTATTGTGTATAAAAAAAAGTTGCATTTACATGTTTAAAATATTTTTCTTGCCTTATTTATTTCTCGACACTGTGAGCCCACGGATCATCTAATTACTATTGGGAATATCACTCCTGCCCAGCAGGAGGCGGCAAAGAGCACCACAGCAAAGCTGTTAAATACCACCTCCCTTCCTTCCCACCCCAGTCATTCAACCAAAAGTAAAAGGAAAGAAAGGAAGCCACAAGGTGCAGAGGTGCCTGAGGTTAATTACATGACAAAAACCCTGTCTTAAAAAACAGGGCGGGCCGTGGACTCACCATGTCAAGAAATAAATTTATCAGGTAAGCATAAATTTTGTTTTCTTTCTAATGACACAGTGAGTCCACGGATCATCTAATTACTATTGGGAACCAATACCCAAACTAAAGGACACAGATAAGGGAGGGACAAGACAGGGAACCTAAACAGAAGACACCACTGCTTGAAGAACCTTTCTCCTAAAGGAAGCCTCAGCCGAGGCAAAAGTGTCAAATTTATAGAATTTTGAAAAAGTGTGTAGAGAGGACAAAGTTGCAGCCTTGCAAATCTGTTCCACAGAAGCTTCATTTTTGAATGCACAGGAGGAGGAAACAGCCCTCGTAAAATGAGCCGCAACTCTCTCAGGAGGCTGCTGTCCAGCAGTTTCATAGGCCAAACGAATGATACTCTAAAGCCACAAGGAAAGACAAGTAGCAGTAGCTTTCTGCCCATTACGTTTCCCAGAGAAAACCACACAAACAGAGCAGACGACTGGCGAAAATCCTTAGTCGTCTGTAAATAGAATTTCAAAGCATGTACCATGTCTAGGTTGTGCAACAGACGTTCCTTATGAGAAGAAGGGTTAGGACATAAAGGAGGAACAACAATCTCCTTATTAATGTTCCGATCTGAAACCACTTTAGGGAGAAACCCTAACTTAGTACGCAAAACTACCTTATCCAAATGAAAAAACAGAATTTATGCTTACCTGATAAATTACTTTCTCCAACGGTGTGTCCGGTCCACGGCGTCATCCATTACTTGTGGGATACTCTCCTCCCCCACAGGGAAAGGCAAGGAGAGCACACAGCAAGAGCTGTCCACATAGTCCCTCCCAGGCTCCGCCCCCCCAGTCATTCGACCGACGGTTAGGAGAAAAAAAGGAGAAACTATAGGGTGCCGTGGTGACTGTAGTGTATAGAGAGAGAAATTTTTCAAACCTGATTAAAAAACCAGGGCGGGCCGTGGACCGGACACACCGTTGGAGAAAGTAATTTATCAGGTAAGCATACATTGGTGTGTCCGGTCCACGGCGTCATCCATTACTTGTGGGAACCAATACCAAAGCTTTAGGACACGGATGAAGGGAGGGAGCAAATCAGGTTACCTAAACAGAAGGCACCACGGCTTGCAAAACCTTTCTCCCAAAAATAGCCTCCGAAGAAGCAAAAAGTATCAAATTTGTAGAATTTGGCAAAAGTGTGCAGAGAAGACCAAGTTGCTGCCTCACATATCTGATCAACAGAAGCCTCGTTCTTGAAGGCCCATGTGGAAGCCACAGCCCTAGTAGAGTGAGCTGTGATTCGTTCAGGAGGCTGCCGTCCGGCAGTCTCATAAGCCAATCGGATAATGCTTTTCAGCCAGAAAGAGAGGTAGCAGTAGCTTTTTGTCCTCTCCTCTTACCAGAATAAACGACAAACAAAAAAGAAGTTTTGTCTGAAATCCATTGTTGCTTCTAAATAGAACTTTAAAGCACAGACTACATCTAAATGGTGTAACAAATGTTCCTTCTTTGAAACTGGATTCGGACACAAAGAAGGGACAACTATTTCCTGGTTAATATTCTTGTTGGAAACAACTTTTGGAAGAAAACCAGGCTTGGTACGCAAAACAACCTTATCTGAATGGAACACCAGATAGGGTGGATCACACTGCAAAGCAGATAGTTCAGAAACTCTTCTAGCAGAAGAAATAGCAACCAAAAACAGAACTTTCCAAGATAGTAACTTGATATCTATGGAATGTAAGGGTTCAAATGGAACCCCTTGAAGAATTGAAAAAACTAAATTTAGACTCCAGGGAGGAGTCAAAGGTCTGTAAACAGGTTTGATTCTGACCAAAGCCTGTACAAAAGCTTGTACATCTGGCACAGCTGTCAGTCGTCTATGTAACAAGACAGATAAAGCAGATCTCTGTCCTTTTAGAGAACTCGCTGACAATCCCTTATCCAAACCTTCTTGTTAGAAAGGAGAGGATCCTGGGAATATTAATCCATGAGAATCCCTTGGATTCACACCAACAGATATATCCTTTCCATATTTTATGGTAAATCCTTCTAGTAATATAGGAAAGATGTGGGAAATCCTCTTCTAATATGCAATATATAGATGCAAGTGCAAGGTGCATACAGGTGAATACTGTTGTGTCCGGGACTTACCCTTAAGGAGCCTAACCGCCCCCGGAATCAGTGTATACCATGTAGTACCTCAGACTGGAACTCAAGCATGCCGGGGGACCTCCGCGGTCAAACCGAAATCGATTCGGTGGGCTGTCTGCTCCAAACCAGCCGGCGTGATGTGAGAAACTCCAGCAGCGCTTCAGGCTAAACACAGGTGCGCTGCGATGTCTGTTTGTGACGTTGCAGGATCTCCTGTAGGGGGGGCGGTGCTCTTGCTTCACCCGGATTTTACAACAGTATACTTTGTATGTAAGGGCTTTGAGCTGATCCAAGCTGGTGCGATAAAGACAATCAAAGAAGTAGGGTCGGATCCAGCTTTATGCAAATAAAATCCATCTTTATTGGCAAAGTTAAAACGCCAAAAGTGGCTCAGCGAACAGCATACAGAAAACCAGTGTGTGAGCGTGACACCACGGCTTACATGTTTCGGCACTCAGCCGTAATCATAGCCAATCCTTCTAGTCACAGGTTTTCTGGCTTGGACCAGAGTATCTATCACTGAATCTGAAAACCAGCGCTTGGATAAAATCAAGCGTTCAATTTCCAAGCAGTCAGCTGGAGAGAAACTAGATTTGGATGTTCGAATGGACCTTGCACTAGAAGATACTGTCTCAAAGGTAGCTTCCATGGTGGAGCCGATGACATATTCACCAGGTCTGCATACCAAGTCCTGCGTGGCCACGCAGGAGCTATCAGAATCACTGAGGCCTTCTCCTGTTTGATCCTGGCTACAAGCCTGGGAAGGAGAGGGAACGGTGGAAATGCATAAGCTAGGTTGAGCGACCAAGGCGTCACTAATGCATCCACTAGAGTCGCCTTGGGATCCCTGGATCTGGACCCGTAGCAAGGAACCTTGAAGTTCTGACGAGACGCCATCAGATCCATGTCTGGAATGTCCCATAACTGAGTCAACTGGGCAAAAACCTCCGGGTGGAGTTCCCACTCCCCCGGATGGAAAGTCTGACGACTCAGATAATCCGCCTCCCAGTTGTCTACTCCTGGGATGTGAATTGCAGATAGATGGAAGGAGTGATCCTCCGCCCATTTGATGATCTTGGATACCTCTCTCATCGCCAAGGAACTCTTTGTTCCTCCCTGATGGTTGATGTAAGCTACAGTCGTCATGTTGTCTGACTGGAATCTTATGAATCCGGCCTTCGCTAGTTGAGGCCAGGCCCGGAGAGCATTGAATATCGCTCTCAGTTCCAGGATGTTTATCGGGAGAAGAGACTCTTCCCGAGACCATAGACCCTGAGCTTTCAGGGAATCCCAGACCACGCCCCAGCCTAATAGACTGGCGTCGGTCGTGACAATGACCCACTCTGGTCTGCGGAAACTCATTCCCTGAGACAGGTGATCCTGTGACAACCACCAACGGAGTGAGTCTCTGGTCATCTGGTCTACTTGAATCTTTGGAGACAAGTCTGTATAGTCCCCATTCCACTGCTTGAGCATGCACAGTTGTAATGGTCTTAGATGAATTTGAGCAAAAGGAACTATGTCCATTGCTGCAACCATCAACCCTACTACTACCATGCACTGAGCTATGGAAGGCTGCAGAATAGAGTGAGAACTTGACAAGCTTTAGAAGCTTTGACTTTCTGACTTTTGTCAGGAAGATCTTCATTTTTAAAGAATCTATTATCGTTCCCAAGAAGGGAACTCTTGTCGACGGAGACAGGGAACTCTTTTCTACGTTCACCTTCCACCCGTGAGATATGAGAAAGGCTAGAACAATGTCTGTATGAGCCTTTGCTTTGGAAAGAGACGACGTTTGGATTAGAATGTCGTCCAGATAAGGTGCCACTGCAATACCCCTTGGTCTTAGAACCTCTAGAAGGGACCCTAGCACCTTTGTGAAAATCCTTGGATGATCTTTGTGGATAGGAATATGTAGATACGCATCCTTTAAATCCACGGTAGTCATAAATTGACCCTCCTGGATTGTAGATAAAATTGTTCGAATGGTTTCCATTTGAACGATGGAACTCTGAGAAATTTGTTTAGAATTTTTAAATCCAGAATTGGTCTGAAAATTCCCTCTTTTTTGGGAACTACAAACAGATTTGAGTAAAACCCCTGACCTTGTTCCACAGTTGGAACTGGGTGTATCACTCCCATCTTTAACAGGTCTTCTACACAATGTAAGAATGCCTGTCTCTTTATTTGGTTTGAAGATAAGTTAGACATGTGGACCCTTCCCCTTGAGGGTAGTTCCTTGAACTCCAGAAGAAAACCCTGAGAGACTATTTCTAGTGTCCAGGGATCCTGAACATCTCTTGCCTAAGCCTGAGCAAAGAGAGAGAGTCTGCCCCCTACTAGATCCGGTCCCGGATCGGGGGCTACCCCTTCATGCTGTTTTGGTAGCAGCAGCAGGCTTCTTGGCCTGTTTACCCTTGTTCCAGCCTTGCATTGATTTCCAAGCTGGTTTAGTCTGGGAAGCGTTACCCTCTTGTCTAGAGGCTGCCGAGTTGGAAGCCGGTCCGTTCCTGAAATTGCGAATGGAACGAAAATTGGACTTATTCTTAGCCTTGAAAGGTGTATCTTGTGGGAGGGCATGGCCCTTTCCCTCAGTGATGTCTGAAATAATCTCTTTCAATTCTGGCCCAAAAAGGGTCTTACCTTTGAAAGGGGTATTAAGCAATTTTGTCTTGGAAGATACATCCGCCGACCAAGACTTTAGCCAGAGCGCTCTACGCGCCCCAATTGTAAACCCTGAATTTTTCGCAGCTAACCTCGCTAACTGCAAAGCGGTGTCTAAAATAAAGGAATTAGCTAACTTAAGTGCGTGAATTCTGTCCATGACTTCCTCATACGGAGTCTCCCTACTGAGCGACTTTTCCAGTTCCTCGAACCAGAACCACGCTGCTGTAGTGACAGGAATAATGCACGAAATAGGTTAAAGGAGGTAACCTTGCTGTACAAAAATCTTTTTAAGCAAACCCTCCAATTTTTATCCATAGGATCTTTGAAAGCACAATTGTCCTCAATAGGAATGGTCGTGCACTTGGCTAGAGTAGAAACCGCCCCCTCGACCTTAGGGTCCTTCCTGGGGTCGACCATAGGGAACAATTTCTTAAATATAGGAGGAGGGACAAAAGGTATGCCTGGCTTCTCCCACTCCTTATTCACTATGTCCGCCACCCGTTTAGGTATCGTAAAAGCATCAGGGTGCACCGGGACCTCAAGGAACTTGTCCATCTTGCACAATTTTTCTGGGTTGACCAGATTGTCACAATCATCCAGAGTAGATAGCACCTCCTTAAGTAATGCGCGGAGATGCTCTAATTTTGATTTAAATGTCAAAACATCAGGTTCTGCCTGCTGAGAAATTCTTCCTGTATCAGAAATTTCCCCATCTGACAAACCCTCCCTCACTGCCACTTCAGATTGGTGTGAGGGTATGACAGAAAAATTATCATCAGCGCCCTCCTGCTCTACAGTGTTTAAAACAGAGCAATCGCGCTTTCTCTGAAATGCTGGCATTTTGGATAAAATATTAGCTATGGAGTTATCCATTACTGCCGTCAATTGCTGCATAGTAACAAGTATTGGCGCGCTAGAAGTACTAGGGGTCGCCTGCGCGGGCATAACTGGTATAGACACAGAAGGAGATGATGTAGAACTATGTCTACTTCCTTCATCTGAGGAATCATCCTGGGCAACTTTACAGTACTGTCCTTACTTTGTTTGGACGCTATGGCACAATTATCACACATATTTGAAGGGGGAACCACATTGGCTACCATACATACAGAACATGATCTATCTGAAGGTACAGACATGTTAAACAGGCTTAAACTGGTTAATAAAGCACAAAAACCGTTTTAAAACAAAACCGTTACTGTCTCTTTAAATGTTAAACAGGGCACACTTTATTACTGAATATGTGAAAAACTATGAAGGAATTATCCAATCTTTACCAAATTTTCACCACAGTGTCTTAATGCATTCAAAGTATTGCACCCCAATTTTCAAGCTGTTAACTCTTAAAATGTGGAAACCGGAGCCGTTTTTAATTTTAACCCCCTTACAGTCCCAGCTACAGCCTTTGCTGCGACTTCACCAATCCCAGGGGGGTATATGATATCAAATGAAGCCTTCTAGGAACGTTTTTAGTGGATTCCAGACCCACACACATGCAGCTGCATGTACTGTACTCAAAAGTAACTGCACAGTAATGGCGCGAAAATGAGGCTCTGCCTACTACAGAGAAAGGCCCTTCCTGACTGGGAAGGTGTCTTAACAAGTGCCTGGTGCTAAAAACGTTCCCCAATGTTATAAAAGTGTGAAATTCAACTTCAAACTGCATATAATACTTAAATAAAGCAATTGATTTAGCCCTTAAGAGTGTCTACCAGTGTATAGCCCATAATAAGCCCTTTATTCTGTTTGAGACTAAGAAAATGGCTTGCCAATCCCCATGAGGGAAAATGACAGCCTTCCAGCATTACACAGTCTTGTTAGAAAAATGGCTAGTCATACCTTGAGCAGAAAAGTCTGCAAACTGTTCCCCCCAACTGAAGTTCTCTCATCTCAACAGTCCTGTGTGGGAACAGCAACTGATTTTAGTTACTGTCTGCTAAAATCATAATCCTCTTTTAAACAGAACTCTTCATCTCTTTCTGTTTCAGAGTAAATAGTACATACCAGCACTATTTTAAAATAACAAACTCTTGATAGAAGAATAAAAAACTACAACTAAACACCACAAACTCCTCACCATCCACGAGGAGATGCTACTTGTTCAGAGCGGCAAGGAGAATGACTGGGGGGCGGAGCCTGGGAGGGACCATGTGGACAGCTCTTGCTGTGTGCTCTCCTTGCCTTTCCCTGTGGGGGAGGAGAGTATCCCACAAGTAATGGATGACGCCGTGGACCGGACACACCAATGTTGGAGAAATAAGGTAAGGAGACTCGTAATGTAATGCCGAGAGCTCTGAAACTCTACGAGCAGATGAGATAGCAACAAGAAACAAAACTTTCCAAGATAATTTAATATCTAAGGAATGCATAGGCTCAAACAGAGCCTGTTGAAGAACTTTAAGAAGAAGGTTAAGACTCCAGGGAGGACTAACCGGCTTAAACACAGGCTTGATCCTGACCAAGGCCTGACAGAACGATTGTACGTCTGGTACATCCGCCAGACGTTTATGTAACAAAATAGACAAGGCAGATATTTGACCTTTTAAGGAGCTTGCCGATAAGCCCTTCTCCAAACCCTCTTGGAGAAAGGACAAAATTCTAGGAATCCGAACTCTACTCCAAGAGTAGCCTTTGGATTCACACCAATGTAGATATTTACGCCATATCTTATGGTAAATCTTTCCAGTCACAGGCTTAAGAGCCCAAACCATTGTCTCAATGACTGACTTAGATAAAATTAAGCATTCAATCTCCAAACAGTCAGCTTCAGAGAAACTAGATTTGGATGAAGGAAGGGCCCTTTAAGTAGAAGGTCCTTCCTCAATGGAAGTCTCCAAGGTAGAAGAGATGACATCTCCACTAGGTCTGCATACCAGATCCTGCGAGGCCACGCCGGTGCAATGAGGATCACCGATGCCCTCTCCTGTTTGATTTGAGCAATGACCCGAGGAAGGAGAGAGAACGGGGGAAATAGGTATGCGAGACTGAAATTCCAAGGTACCGCCAAAGCATCTAGCAGTACAGCCTGAGGATCCCTTGACCTCGACCTGTACCTAGGGAGCTTGGCATTCTGCCGAGGTGCCATGAGATATGGTTCCGGCTGTCACTATTTGAGAATCAAGCTGGAAAACACTTCCGGATGGAGTTCCCACTCTCCCGGGTGAAAGGTCTGTCTCCTCAAAATCCACTTCCCAATTGTCCACTCCTGGTATGTGGATAGCAGACAGACAGCAGTTGTGGGTCTCCGCCCACTGAATAATCTTGGCTACCTCTGTTATGGCCAAGGAACTCAGAGTTCCCCCCTGATGGTTGATGTAAGCCACAGAAGTTATGTTGTCCGACTGGTACCTGATAAACCGGGCCGAAGCTCCAGAATGTTTATGGGTAGAACCAACTCATCCCGAGTCCACATCCCCTGAACCTTTAGAGAGCCCCAGACTGCTCCCTATCCCAACAGGCTGGCGTCCGTTGTCACAATCACCCAATTGGGTCTGCGGAAGCAAGTTCCCTGGGAGAGATGATCCTGAGACAACCACCAAAGAAGAGAATCCCTTGTCTCCTGATCCAGATGTAGTTGCGAAGACAGATCTGCATAATCTCCGTTCCACTGCCTGAGCATGCATAACTGCGGAGCTCTGAGTGGAAACTGGCAAATGGAATGATGTCCATGGCTGCTACCATCAGACCGATTACCTCCATACATTGAGCCCCTGATGGCCGAGGAGAGGACTGAAGCGCTAGACAAGAATAGAAAATCTTTGATTTCCTGACTTCTGTCAGAAAAATCTTCATTGATGGGGAATCTAGTATTGTTCCCAAGAAAACTACCCTTGTAGTTGGAAATAAGAAACTCTTTTCCAAATTCACCTTCCATCTGTGAGATCGCAGGAAGGTTAACAGCATCTCCATGTGGAAGTCTGCTTGTTGAAAGGATGGCACCTGAACCAGAATGTCATCCAGATAAGGCGCCACTGCAATGCCCTGCAACCGGAGCACCGCCAACATGGATCCCCAAACTTTTGAAAAAAAAAACTCTGGGAGCTGTGGCAAGGCCGAATGGTAGAGACACAAACTGGAAGTGTTTGTCTAGGAATGCGAACTTCAGAAACCTGTGATGATCCCTGTGGATGGGAACATGTAGGTACGTGTCCTTTAAATCTACCGTTGTCATAAATTGACCCTCTTGAACCAAGGGAAGAATGGAACGAATAGTTTCCATCTTGAAGGATGGTACTCTGAGGAACTTTAGACTTTTGAGATCTAAAATTGGTCTGAAAGTTCCCTCTTTTTTGGGAACCACAAACAGATTGTAGTAAAATCCCAGACCTTGTTCCTGTCTTGGAACAGGAACCATCACTCCCAGGTCGGAAAGGTCCCGAACACAGTGTAAGAACGCCTCTCTTTATCTGGTCTACAGATAATCTTGAAAGCAGAAACCTGGCCCTGGGAGGAAAGGTCTTGAACTCTAGTTTGTATCCCTGAGACATGATGTCCACCGCCCAGGGATCCTGAACATCCCCGCACCCAAGCCTGAGCGAAGAAGGAAAGTCTGCCCCCCACAAGATCCGGTCCCGGATCGGGGGCAGGCCCTTCATGCTGACTGAGTTATTAGCAGGCTTCTTAGATTGCTTTTCCTTATTCCAAGACTGGTTAGGCTTCCAAGAAGGCTTGGACTGTTCCTGTTTGTTAAAGGGAGAGGAAGGCTTACTCTTGAAGTTTTGAAAGGAACGAAAATTACTCCGACGTCCTGTTTATTCCTCTTATCCTGAGGGAGGAAATAACCCTTTCCTCCCGTAATGTCAGAAATAATCTCTGCCAATCCCGGACCAAACAAGGTCTTACCCTTGAAAGGGATCGCCAAAAGCTTAGACGACACATCCGCAGACCAGGATTTCAACCATAAGGCTCTGTGGGCCAGTACGGAAAAACCAGAAATTTTTGTTCCCAGTTTGATAACTTGTAGGGAAGCATCCGTAATAAAAGAATTGGCCAACTTAAGGGCCTCTCTTCAAGAGGAGTGTCTGTCTGAAACGAATCAGACAACGCATCAAACCAGTATGCCGCCGCACTAGTAACGGTAGCAATACACACTGCAGGTTGCCATTGTAAGCCCTTGTGTACATACATCTTTTTGAGCAACCCCTCCAACTTCTTATCCATAGGATCTTTGAAAAAACAGCTATCCTCTATGGCAGGGGTGGGCAGACTTTTGTAAGGCAAGGGCTACCTTTAATTTTATTCCAAGTGACGTGGTCACCTAACTATAAAAAAAAAAACCACCAGTCACTGGCTGAAATTTTTTATTTTTGCCACAAATAATACCGCACTCTTTAATAATAAATACAGCCTCGCTCTTTATTGCCTGTGAGAGCTCTCTCTTTAAGTCACACTGGGACCGTCAAGCTACTTTATGTGTGTACCACGCCTGCATATGAATAAGTAGTCTCACAATCAAGACAGCTTGAGTCTAGGGCTAGCGGAGTAGTCAAGCCTGGAATACATGGGAAAACCACAGCTCGGGTACAACGATGACAATGAACTATTCTCAGCCAATCATAGACAGACTGATTCTACAAAGTAATTTTATTTGCTGGACACCATGTCAAGTTGATTAGGGGACAGGTCCTGTCGACTGTTCTCCATCCATCAGCTACTAGCTGAAGACTACTGCAAATAGTTGTGAAAGCGGCAGGACCATACAGGCTCTGTACCACCTTACACAGCAACCAGAGACTGGTATAGCAGCAACAGCACTGACCTGCACAATATGGTGTCAACAAATTATTGGGACAGAAGGCTGCAGAAACTAGCACAGAGTATAGCTAATATTAGTGTGTAAGAGAAAGTATCAGAAAGCAGCATCAACGCCTGGTACAGAGTAAGTAAAAGAAGCTTATGGGTAGTAAAAGACCCTGGGAAAAAAACACCATCAGACCATTCACCCAGCAGAGCCTGGTGACAAGTAACGGAGGACAGAACTAGAAAGTAGCAGCAGAATATCAGACAGAGCAGGACCTGGAACTGCCAAACCCAGGGAAACCAAGCAGCATCTCAGCCTGGCGCATAAAGAGTCCGTACTATGGACTGACAGCTCTTGGGGCGAAAAGTAGGAGAGTTTGGGACAGACAGTAACCAAAGCTGGTGCAGCAAATTCAGCTACAGCTGCGTCACACATGCTGAAGTACACATACAGCTGTCATAGACTCATAGCTGATTTTAAAAGTCTGCATAAGAGAAACATTTCTCACACATCTACGGTGGCGAGGCTCTTCATTTAGAAACTAGATTTTATCTGGAATTCTAGATTCTGAGCTAAGAGCCTCACCACTATAGATGTGTGAAAAATGTTTCTCTTATGCAGAATTTTGAAATCTTCCAGGTGGTCACCTCAAAATTCACTCGCGGTCCACTGGCAGATCGCAATCTACGTCTTGCCCACCCCCCTGCTCTATGGGAATAGTGGTTCGTTTAGCTAAGGTGGAACTTGCCCCTTCCACCTTGGGGATCGTCTGCTAAGACTCTTTGATAGAGTCCGCAATAGGAAACATCTTCTTAAAAATAGGGGATGGAGAAAAAGAGATACCTGGTCTTTCCCATTCCCTAGCAATAATCTATGTAGCCCGATCTGGTATGGGAAAAACCTCCACCATGGAAGGTACATAAAATACTTGTTAAGTTTACTAGGATTGACTATGACAGTGTCAGAGTAGTCCAAGGTAGCCAAAGCCTCCTTAAATAGCAAAAGGAGGTGTTCCAGTTTAAACCTGAAGGATACAACTTCAGCATCAGAAGAAGGAACTACACTGTCTGATATTTCACCCTCAGATGCTACCGAAGTATCCTACTGCTCAGATTTTTGGGAGGGAACATTCGGAATAGCCATGACCGTGTCAGAAACCTTACGTACTGATTATTTACATTTCCTCTTGCGCTTTCCCTGCAGCATGGGAAAAGCAGACAACGCATCAGATACAGCATAAGACATTAGGGAAGTGATGTCTTGCAAAGTCACTCCAGGCGGAGCTTAAGAGGAAGCGCAGGACACTGTATGTGTGGATGATAGTATTTGGGACACCTGAGGAGAAAGCTGCGGCATATCTTGAACATTATAAGAAGACTCCAGAACAGCATCCTTACTAGACAATGTTGGCTCAGAATCAAAAAGTCTCTCTCTATAATTTAATGTTCTCTCAATACATGAGGAACAAAAAGGGATTGGTGGTTCAACATTAGCATCCAAACATAAAGTACATGTAACATCTTGCACAGCCTCCTGATCCATCTTTACCCAGAATTAAAAATAAAATTACTAAATTTGTAATCACAAGATCACACAAAAAAAAGGCTACTGTCTCTTTAAATATAAAAAAGGAAACTGCTTTATTTTTACAGCAAACACTTTAATCTACTGTGTAACAAAAGAAGCTTTGAAATCAATAGCCCCTGACAGCCTCTACACCTCAGCTTTAGCTCTTACCGAGGTGCCTACCTGCCCTGCTGGAAAAACGTAGCCAACAGATCACAGATGGGTTCCGGACTCAAACAGGAGCGATATACACAAGGTCCGTCATTTCTAAGCCCTGAGACTGTAGCCGCAGAGAAATTACAACCCCCTGTACACGGGAAGAGAAGAAAAGAGCGCGAAAAGAAAATTTTCAGCGCGTCAGTAAGCCCCGTCCATCGTGAGCATAATGCACTAAACTCCTGGTCAGCATGATTAAATTAATGTAAAAAAACAGCCGGGAGAAGTAAACACAAACCATCATAAAAATGAGCCCATCTCCTCGTCCCGAGTGCCTGCACCGCTGCTTAAAATAAGCCCATTACTTCGCTATGGGCCATATTCAGTGTCCCATTAAAATGAATAGTAAAGTGCCATCTTTTTCCTGTTCAGCCCCAGAAAAATAAAAATAGCACTTACCACAATAAAGTCTGCCTGGCAGCAAGGCAGCTCACTAGGTTTGAGAGGTCTTCTCCCTCACATGGACCTGTGGAAACAGAGATAAAGACCGAGTAATCTTACTCAGGCTTTCAGTATTAGGACAGCATTAACTACATGGGAGGCGCAGTGAGGATTGTACCCCACAAGTTCCCATTGCTTAAAAGCCACCACTGCTCTACTGAAGAGACTGATGTGGACTATGGCTACACCCTAGTAGAACAAACAACACCAGCTTGTACTGTTAAAAAAAATAAAATAATAAAAATCTTGATTGAAGAATCTTTCCAGACACCTAACTTTACCATTTCCTTGCTCTAACATAGGCAAAGAGAATGACTGGGGTGGGAAGGAAGGGAGGTGATATTTAACAGCTTTGCTGTGGTGCTCTTTGCCGTCTCTCCTATTAGATGATCAGTTGACACATCGTGTCATTAGAAAGAAATCTATTTAAATGAATGCTGACGTATCAGTTTGGTATTTCTTCCTAAGCTCTCGGGTTGATACACACTGTGGGGCCGATACCCCTGTTTCCGCAAGAGCGTTCAGGCACGCCGGAAACAGGAGTTAAGAAGCAGCGGTCTTAAGACCACTGATCCTTAACTCATACGTCTCCTCTGAGTGGCGGACAGCAATCTGCCCGATCGTGTACGATCGGGTTGATTGATACCCCCTACTAGCGGCCGTTTGGACGCAAATCTGCAGGGGGCAGCATTGCACAAGCAGTTCACCAGAACTGCTTGTGCAATGTTAAATTGCAGACAGCGTATGCTGTTGGCATGCAGCGATGTCTAGCGGACATGATCCGCTACAGCAGATCATGTCCGCCAGACTGATAAATCGGCCACTTTGTCTCTCTTTACTGGTGGAGAGGTATACAACATTCTAAATACGTTTTTAAAAGAAAAAAACAAAAAACTGAAATACACTGTCAATGTTTTTGTTTTATGTAGAAGAGGTCTCATTGAAAATATACTATTCAAATTAATTTTAAGTTCTATAAATTGTTTCAAAACAACTTTTTAAATTAGCGCCACACATTCTTAAAATGTTTTCCTCCTGTATGTTAAATGATTTTCTTCCTAACTGTATGTAGAGCATTCATGCCCTGTAATTATTGCTTTGACTTACAATACCTTGGTACAGTCACACTGCAATATTTACATTAGCCCATTACTATCATATTTAAAGGGATATGAAACCCCAAAATTCTCTTTCGTGTTTCAGATAGAAAATACAATTTTAAGCAACTTTCCAATGTACCATTATAAAATTTGCTTTACTGCCTTGGTATCATATGCTGAAGGCACAGCTAGCTGAGCACATAGGGTGATCCAATGACATGAGGCATAAAAATGTGCAGCCAAACGGTAGCTATCTCCCAGTCGTGCGTTGCTGCTCCTGAACCTACCTAGTTATGCTTTTCAGCAAAGTATATCAAGAGAACAAGACAAATTAGATAAGTAAATTGAAAAGTTATTTAAAATGCCCTGCTCTACCTGAATTATTTTGACTTAACCGTCCCTTTAACCCAGTTTGTGGTTTTATTATCTATAAATTACAGCACTGTAATTGCTACAATCGACACATGGAAGCGGCCATTTTGTGGGCCAGTTTGCCTTTAAAAAACTAATCACTTTTACACATTCTACCTTTTTGTATGAGGACAGTAATAGTTTTCCTATGGAGCAGAACATTTTTAATTAAAAACTAAAACAAACAAAAAACCTTCATTAAAAATTAGTATAGGATCAAAACAAAGTTTAGATTAGATTGTTGCAGATAAAACCTTTATGGATCTTATATTTGTATTCAGTTCAAACTAAAGATATTACGAAACTGTATTCCAAATGACCATTTCATGTCATGAGGTAGATATTAAATAAAATGCATTACATAGTGACAGGATAGCGTTAGTGTGATAACCATTACGGTATTGTACTTTAATCTGGAAATAAATTAAATTTGGGAATGTGAATCCATAAAATTAAGTGTGTGCCATATCTCATTTCACTGCTGGGGGGGCAGAACTGACGTATGTTCTCAGGATTTTAACTTTAATTGCAGCGTGTTACTGTGTAGTTGAACACTAATACAATTAACGTTTTTTTATAATCAGCTGCCCAGTCTGTGTGCCTACTCATATATTAAATATATCAGAACTTATTAGTGCCATTTTCTGCAATATTTTAAATCACTTAGGCTTTATGTTAGAATATTCAGTATTTATTTCACAATAAGGAGTTTGCTTATTTGCAATATACATCCTGTACACATGTAAAGCCTGACATTACTGGTGATATCTAGGTTATTACATAATACATACTAGACTTCATGTCAACTTTCTATATTTACAACTGAGGTATATTGCAGTGGTTATAATTTTTTGTCTTTATTGTGATAAGCTAAAAATCACACATTTTTTATTATTCACACTAATATTACATTATCGCAGCATTAGCACTTTTTGATTTTAATTTTAATACCCCATTTTAATCATTAGTATAAGTTGTTTTTACTAAATTTTCTGCCTAAAATATTTGCTTTGAATATATCTGTCTATCTAGCTTTTAACCCTTTTGGCTGCTAAGCCATTTCCCACTTGTGTGCTAAGCTGGTTTTGAGCTTTTTATTGCAGTTCATGTTTTAACACTTTTAGAAGAAAATTTTGTGAGAATAAACTACACAAACTATATATTGTTTTTTTAGCAGACCTAGCAGATTCCAAATATAACATTATTATTTAGTATGCCACAAAAGTGATTACACTCCTCACATTTTTGTAAATATTTTATCTTTTCATGTGACAACACTGAAGTAATGACACACTGCTACAATGTAAAAGTAGTGAGTGTACAGCCTATATAACAGTGTACATTGCTGCCCCCTCAAAATAAATCAACACACAGCCATTAATGGTCTAAACCATTGGCAACAAAAGTGAGTACACCCCTAAGTGGAAATGTCTAAATTGGGCCCAAAGTGTCAATGTTTTGTGTGGCCACCATTATTTTCCAGCACTGCCTTAACCCTCTTGGGCATGGAGTTAACCAGAGCTCCACAGGTTGACACTGGAGTCCTTGTCCACTCCTCCATGATGACATCACGTAGCTGGTGGATGTTAGAGACATTGCGCTCCCCCACCTTCCATTTGAGGATGCCCCACAGATGCTCAATTGGGTTTAGGTCTGGAGACATGCTTGGCCAGTCCATCACCTTTACCCTCAGCTTCTTTAGCAAGGCAGTGGTTGTCTTGGAGGTGTGTTTGGGGTCGTTATGTTGGAATACTGCCCTGCGGCCCAGTCTCCGAAGGGAGGGGCTCATGCTCTGCTTCAGTATGTCACAGTACATGTTGGCATTCATGGTTCCCTCAATGAACTGTAGCTCCCCAGTGCCGGCAGCACTCATGCAGGCCCAGACCATGACACTCCCACCACAATGCTCGACTGTAGGCAACACACACTTGTCTTAGTACTTCTCACCTGGTTGCCACCACACATGCTTGACACCATCTGAACTAAATAAGTTTATCTTGGTCTCATCGGACCACAGGATATGGTCCCAGTAATCCATGTTTTTAGTCTGCTTGTCTTAAGCAAACTGTTTGTGGGCTATCTTGTGCATCATCTTTAGAAAAGGCTTCCTTCTGGGATGACAGCCATGCAGACCAATTTAATGCAGTGTGCGGCGTATGGTCTGAGCACTGACAGACTGTTCCCCCACCCTTTCAACCTCTGCAGCAATGCTGGCAGCACTCATACGTCTATTTTCCAAAGACCTTTGGATATGACGCTGAGCATGTGCACTCAACTTCTTTGGTCGACCATGGTGAGGCCTGTTCTGAGTGGAACCTGTCCTGTGAAACCACTGTATGGTCTTGCCTACCGTGCTGCAGCTCAGTTTCAGGGTCTTGGCAATCTTCATATAGCCTAGGCCATCTTTATGTAGAGCAACAATGTTTTTTTGATCCTCAGAGTTCTTTGCCATGAGGTACCATGTTGAACTTCCAGTGACCAGTATGAGAGAGTGTGAGAGCGCCAACACCAAATTTAACACACCTTCTCCCCATTCACACCTGAGATCTTGCAACACTAATGAGTGACATGACACCAGGGAGGGAAAATGGCTAATTGGTCCCAATTTGGACATTTCCACTTAGGGGTATACTCATTTTTGTTGCCAACGGTTTAGACATTAATGGCTGTGTTGAGTTATTTTGAGGGGACGGCAAATTTACACTGTTATACAGGCTGTACACTCACTACTTTACATTGTAAAGTGTAATTTCTTCAGTGTTACATGAAAAGAAAGAAATAATTATGCTTACCTGATAATTTCATTTCCATCTGTGGGAGGAGAGTCCACTGCTTCATTCATTACTTGTGGGAATTAAGAACCTGGCCACCAGGAGGAGGCAAAGAAACCCCAGCCAAAGGCTTAAATACCTCCCCCACTCCCCTCATCCCCCAGTCATTCTGCCAAGGGAACAAGGAACAGTAGGAGAAGAATAATATAAAATTTAGGTCCGCCACCCGGAGAAATGGGTGGGAGCAGTGAACTCTCCTCCCACAGATGGAAATGAAATTATCAGGTAAGCATAATTTATGTTTTCCATCTTAATGGGAGGAGAGTCCACTGCTTCATTCATTACTTCTGGGAACAAATACCCAAGCTCTACAGTACTCTGAATGAAAACGGGAGGGTAAAAGGAGGCAGACCCTATACTCAGGGCACCACAGCCTGCAGAACCTTTCCCAAAAACTGCTTCCGCCGAAGCAAAAACATTACATTTTGTAAAATGTTGCAAAAGAATGTATTGAGGTCTAAGTAGCCGTCTTACAAATCTGCTCTATAGAAAGCCCCAAGAAAAGGCCACAGCTCTAGTTGAATGAGCCATAATCCTCAGTGGAGGCTTATGTCCTGCTGTCTCATGCGAAACGGAGGACACTCCTCAGCCAAAAAGATAAGGAAGTCAAAGAAGCCCTCTGACCCCCTTGCTTCCCGGAAAGAGAACAGAGAAATAAGTTTGTCTAAATTGCTATGTCGCCTGAAGATAGGACTTCAAGGCACAAACCACATCCAGAACGTTGAAAGGAACCACAATCTCTTGATTGATGTTGCAAATTGACACAACCTTAGGAAGAAAACCTAACTTGGTTCGAAGAACAACCTTAGCATGGAAAGCCAGATAAGGGACGGACGCATGCAAGGCAGTAATCAGATACTCTGCACGCAGAAGCAACAGCCCGTAGAAAAGGAACCTTCCATGACAATAGTTTAATGTCTACTTCATGCATAGGCTCCAACGGAGCTCATGCAAAACCTAAAGAAAAAGATTCAAACTCCAAGGAGGAGCAATAGTTCTAAACACAGGTCTGATCCTAACAGAGCCTTAACGAGTGACTGCACATCAGGAAGCTCAACAAACCTCTTGTGCAGTAACACAGACAGGGCCGAAATCTGCCCCCTCAGGGGACTTGCAGAAAAGCCCTTCTCCAGTTCATCCTGGAAAACAGAATACGTAGGTCCTCCACACCTTATAATAGATGTGACAAGCAACCAGCTACAAGCTTGAATGGGAGTAAAAAGAAAAATCTCAGAAACCCTTTTCTTGGCTATGACTAAGTGTTCGATCTCCATGCAGTTAGCCTCAGAGATCTAGACATAGGTGAACAAAAAGACCTTGATAAGCAGATCCCTGCGACAAGGTAACTTCTAAGGAGGAGATAACGACATCCCCACTAGTCCGCGAACCATATCCTTTGCGGCCAAGACAGAACAATCAGTATCACTGATGCCTGCTTGATTCGAGCCTCTACACTAGGAAGTAGTGGTAACGGCTATAAAAGATAAATTAGATTAAACCTCCAAGGATCAACTAATGCATCTGTTAGCTCTGCCTGAGGATCCCTGTACCTCGACCCATATCTGGGTAACTTGGTAATGAGACGTCATAAGATCTTCCTCTTGCAAATTTACGCAAACACTCGGGATGGAGAGACCAATCCCCCGGAGAGATCATAGCTATAGAGGTTCTTGTTCCCCCCTGATGGTTGATGTAAGCCACCAAGGATATATTATCTGATTGGAAACTAATCAACTGGGACGAATCCAGCAGATGCCAAACCTACAGAGCATTGTATATTGCCCGAAGATCCTAAAATGCGATTGGGAAGGAGCTTTTCCTTTTGAGTCTATAGGCCCTGTGCCTTTCTGGCACCCCAAACAGCTCCCCATCCTGACAGACTCGCAACCGTAGTCACAATCACCCAGGATGATCTTGAGACGGACATCCCTTGTACAAGGGATTTGAACAAGCACACCAAGAAAGCGATTCTCTCGATCGGTTGTCCATAGAAATCTTTTAAGACAAATCCGAATGATCGCCGTTCCACTGCTTCAGCATGCGCAGTTGCAAAAGTCTGAGGTGAAACCTGGCAAAGGAAATGCTGTCCATGCTGGATACCATAAGACCAATCACCTCCATACACCGAGCCACAGATGGCCTTAAGGAGGTCTGGAGGGCAAGCCATGTTGTCTCTGATCTGTTAGAAATGTTCTCATGTCCATAGAGACCATTATAGTACCCGAGAATTCTACCCTGGTACTTGATAAAAGAAAACTCTCTCTAGATTTATTATCCATCCATGGGATTGAAGAAGACAGAGGAAAGCTTCCAGATGGTCCATTCTCCGATAAACTTCTTGGAGAATGCTGCATTGGCCGGGAATCAAACCCGGGTCAACTACTTGGAAGGCAGCTATGCTCACCATTATACCAGCTAGACCAAAAAGAAGATCAATAAACTGGATATGCTGGTCCAGGAACGCAAACCTTAGGAACTAGAAGTGGTCCTTGAGGATTGGTACTTGAAGCGAGCATCCTTCAGATCATGGTCATGAACTGCCTTTTTCGAACGAGGGGAAGAATGGACCAATTGTCTCCCTCTTGAACGAGGCCTGAACAGAAAAAACTGAAGTCTTAGCATTTAGGCGAATAATCTGCCTAATAGCATCACTGATAAAAGAATTAGCTACCCTCAAGGCTGTAAATCTTTCCTGAGTAACATCAAGGGAACCTCTCCACCCCGATCAATCCTATAAGGAGTCATAACCAGAAGGTAGCTTCTCCAGCAACCGCGGCAACAGCCACCTCCGGTTGAAACAAATATCCCGAATGTTGAAGCAACTTTCTTAACAGAGTTTCCATCCTTTATCCATGGGCTCTTAAAACGAAGAGCTATCCTCAAACGGGATAGTAATACGTTAGCAAGGGTGAAGATAGTGCCATCCCTTTTAGGGACAGAACCTCACAACTCCATTGAGAGTCCAGGACCAGAATCATTTGTTAAAAGGAGAAGAGAGGAACAATCCAATCCCATTCATTCTTAATGTTCGCCATCTAACAAGAGCAAGGGAGGATAAGGTACTACCCCTGTCCTCAAACTCTATCCAATTCAGGAATCAAAAGTTTCCTCAAGCAATTTAGCCTCTGGAACCACTAAATTCGGCAAAAAAAACAGAATTTATGCTTACCTGATAAATTACTTTCTCTTACGGTGTATTCAGTCCACGGATTCATCCTTACTTGTGGGATATTCTCAATCCCTACAGGAAGTGGCAAAGAGAGCACACAGCAAAGCGGTCCATATAGCTCCCCTCAGGCTCTGCCCCCCCAGTCATTCGACAGACGGTTAGGAGAAAAAGGAGAACCATAAGGTGCAGTGGTGACTGTAGTTATTTTAAATTAAATTTGAACCTAACTTAAATGTCAGGGCGGGCCGTGGACTGAATACACCGTAAGAGAAAGTAATTTATCAGGTAAGCATAAATTCTGTTTTCTCTTACTTGGTGTATTCAGTCCACGGATTCATCATCCTTACTTGTGGGATACCAATACCAAAGCTTTTAGGACACGGATGAAGGGAGGGAACAAGTCAGGTCACCTAAACGGAAGGCACCACTGCTTGCAAAACCTTTCTCCCAAAAATAGCCTCCGAAGAAGCAAAAGTAATGAATTTGTAAAATTTGGCGAATGTATGCAGTGAAGACCAAGTCGCTGCCTTACAAATCTGTTCAACAGAAGCCTCATTCTTGAAAGCCCATGTGGAAGCCACAGCTCTGGTGGAATGAGCTGTAATTCGTTCGGGAGGCTGCTGTCCAGCAGTCTTATAAGCCAATCGGATGATGCTTTTCAGCCAAAAGGAAAGAGAGGTAGCAGTCGCTTTCTGACCTCTCCTCTTACCAGAATAGACGACAAACAAGGATGATGTTTGTCTGAAATCTTTAGTTGCTTTTAAATAGAATTTTAAAGCACGAACCACGTCAAGATTGTGTAAAAGTCGTTCCTTCCTAGAAACTGGACTAGGACAGAGAAGGAACAATAATTTCCTGGTTAATATTCTTATTAGAAACCACTTTTGGAAGAAAACCAGGTTTGGTACGCAAAACAACCTTATCTGCATGGAACACCAGATAGGGTGAATCACACTGCAAAGCAGACAATTCAGAAACTCTTCGAGCAGAAGAAATGGCTACTAAAAACAAAACTTTCCAAGATAATAACTTAATATCTATGGAATGTAAAGGTTCAAACGGAACCCCTTGAAGAACTGAAAGAACTAAATTTAGACTCCAAGGAGGAGCCACAGGCTTGTAAACAGGCTTGATTCTAACTAGGGCCTGTGCAAACGCCTGAAAGTCGGGTACAGCTGCCAGGCGCTTATGTAACAGAATAGACAGAGCAGATATCTGTCCCTTTAAGGAACTAGCTGACAGACCTTTCTCCAATCCTTCTTGGAGAAAAGCTAGTATCCTTGGAATCCTAACCTTACTCCACGAGTAACCCTTGGATTCACACCAACCAAGATATTTCCGCCATATCTTATGGTAAATTTTCCTGGTGACAGGCTTTCTGGCCTGTATCAGAGTGTCTATAACTGATTCAGAGAAACCACGCTTAGCTAGAATTAAGCGTTCAATCTCCAAGCAGTCAGTTGCAGAGAAACTAGATTTGGATGCTTGAAAGGACCTTGAATTAGAAGATCCTGCCTCGATGGCAGTTTCCATGGTGGGACCGATGACATGTCCACTAGGTCTGCATACCAAGTCCTGAATGGCCACGCAGGCGCTATCAGAATTACCGAAGCCTTCTCCTGTTTGATTCTGGCTATTAGCCGAGGGAGAAGAGGAAACGGTGGAAAGACATAAGCTAGACTGAATAACCAAGGCGCTATTAAAGCATCTATCAATGCCGCCTTGGGATCCCTGGATCTGGATCCGTAAAGGGGAAGTTTGGTGTTCTGAAGGGACGCCATCAGATCCAATTCTGGAATGCCCCATAGCTGGGTCAGCTGAACAAAAACCTCCGGGTGGAGTTCCCACTCCCCCGGATAAAAAGTCTGACGACTTCGAAAATCCGCCTCCCAGTTGTCTACCCCTGGGATGTGAATTGCAGATAGATGGCAGGAGTGATCCTCCGCCCATTTGATGATCTTGGATACTTCCTTCATTGCTAGGGAACTCTTTGTTCCTCCCTGATGATTGATGTACGCTACAGTCGTGATGTTGTCCGACTGAAATCTGATGAATTTGGACTCCGCTAGTTGAGGCCATGCCTGGAGCGTGTTGAATATCGCTCTCAGCTCCAAAATGTTTATCGGGAGAAAAAAATTCTTCCCGAGACCATAGACCCTGAGCCTTCAGGGAGTTCCAGACCGCACCCCAGCCTAACAGACTGGCATCGGTCGTGACAATGATCCACTCCAGTCTGCGGAAACTCATCCCCTGAGACAGGTGATCTTGAGACAACCACCAGAGAAGAGAGTCTCTGGTTTTCTGGTCCATTAGTATTTGAGGAGATAAATCTGCGTAATCCCCATTCCACTGCTTGAGCATGCACAGTTGCAGTGGTCTGAGATGAATTCGGGCAAAAGGGACTACCTCCATTGCCGCCACCATTAAACTAATTACCTCCATGCACTGAGCCACAGAAGGCAGAGGAATGGAATGAAGAGCTCGGCAGGTGTTCAACAGTTTGGACTTCCTGACCTCTGTCAGAAAGATTTTCATTTCTACCGAGTCTATTAGTGTTCCCAGGAAGGGAACCCTTGTAAGCGGGGACAGAGAACTTTTTTCTACGTTCACCTTCCACCCGTGAGACCTTAGAAAGGCCAGAACAATGTCCGTATGAGCCTTGGCTCTGTGGAAAGACTACGCCTGTATTAATGTCATCTAGGTAAGGTGCTACTGCAATGCCCCGCGGTCTTAGCACCGCCAGAAGGGACCCTAGCACCTTTGTGAAAATTCTGGGAGCGGTGGCCAACCCGAAAGGAAGGGCCACGAACTGGTAATGTTTGTCCAGAAAGGCAAACCTTAGGAACTGATGATGATCTTTGTGGATAGGAATATGTAGGTACGCATCCTTTAGATCCACGGTAGTCATATATTGACCTTCCTGGATCATCGGCAAGATTGTCCGAATGGTTTCCATCTTGAAAGACGGAACTCTGAGGAATTTGTTTAGAATCTTTAGATCCAGGATTGGCCTGAAAGTTCCCTCCTTTTTGGGAACTACGAACAGGTTTGAGTAAAAGCCCAGTCCTTGTTCTGCAATTGGAACTGGGTGTATTACTCCCATTTTTAGGAGATCTTCTACACAGCGTAAGAACGCCTGTTTCTTTGTTTGGTCTGAAGACAAACGAGAAATGTGGAACCTTCCCCTTGGGGGAGAATCCTTGAATTCTAGAAGGTACCCCTGAGCAACTATTTCTAATGCCCAGGGATCCGGAACGTCTCTTGCCCAAGCCTGAGCAAAGAGAGAAAGTCTGCCCCCTACTAGATCCGGTCCCGGATCGGGGGCTACCCCTTCATGCCGTCTTGGTAGCAGGAGCAGGCTTCTTGGTCTGTTTACCCTTATTCCAGCCCTGCAAAGGTTTCCAGGTTGCTTTGGGCTGGGAAGCGTTATCTTGCTTTGTGACAGCAGAGGTTGCAGCAAGTCCGCTCCTGAAGTTGCGAAAGGAGCGAAAATTAGCCTTGTTTTTAGCCTTAAACGGCCTATCTTGTGGAAGGGCATGACCCTTGCCCCCAGTGATATCTGAAATAATTTCTTTCAGCTCTGGGCCGAAAAGGGTCTTCCCCTTGAAGGGAATATTTAACAGTTTTGTTTTGGACAACACATCCGCCGACCATGATTTGAGCCAAAGCGCTCTTCGCGCCATGATGGCAAAACCTGAGTTTTTCGCCTCTAGTTTAGCTAACTGGAGAGCGGCATCAGTGATAAAAGAATTAGCCAGCTTTAGAGAATGAATTCTATCCATGACCTCATCGTATGAAGTCTCCCTCTGGAGCGACTCCTCCAGGGCCTCGAACCAAAAAGCCGCTGCAGTAGTTACAGGAATAATGCAGGCAATTGGTTGAAGCAGAAAACCTTGCTGAACAAAAATTTTCTTCAGCAATCCTTCCAATTTTTTATCCATAGGATCTTCGAAAGCACAACTGTCATCTATTGGTATAGTTGCACGCTTAGCAAGTGTTGAAACAGCCCCCTCTACCTTAGGGACCATCTGCCACTCGTCCCGCCTGGGGTCGTTTATGGGGAACATTTTCTTAAAGATAGGGGGGGGGGGGGGGGGACAAAGGGCACACCTGGTCTCTCCCACTCCCTAGTCACAATATCCGCCACCCTCTTTGGGATCGGAAATGCCTCAGTGTATACAGGGACCTCTAAAAACCTGTCCATCTTACACAATTTTTCTGGGACCACCATGGGGTCACAATCATCCAGCGTAGCTAAAACCTCCTTAAGCAGGACGCGGAGGTGTTCCAGCTTAAATTTAAACGCTAAGGAATCTGACTCTGCCCGCTGAGAAACTTTTCCTGTATCAGAAATGTCTCCCTCAGCCAGACCTTCCCTCACTGCTACTTCTGAGTTTTGTGACGGTACTACAGATAAATTATCCACAGAGTCTGATTGCTCATCCTCTGTATTTAAAACTGAGCTATCGCGCTTTCTTGCAATTCCTGCAATGGGGGTACCGCCATGGCTTTTAAACATAAAGAACAAGGTCTATCTGAAGTCTCAGACATGTTTGACAGACTTATACAGCACTACAATACAGAAAAAAAAACACTTTTTGAAAAAACGTTACTGTGTCTTTAAATAATAAAAAGCACACACTTTTTTTCCAAATCACCAAAACACATCAGATCTTTATGAAAATTTCACCACATGATCCCAATGCTTTGAAATGATTGCACACAAATGTTCAAATCAATTAACCCCTTATTGACCAAACCGGAGCAAATTGCAGTAAACAACCGGTTTAACACACTACAGCACGGTGCCACAGTCTTTGCTGCGGCCCTACCTTCCCTTAGGGTTATTTGTAGCAGAAATATAAGCCTCCTTGATGTCCTCCTGCACTCTCAGGACTCTACACGTGAAGCTGCATGAAGCTGTCTTGAAAATCAACTGCGCAACTGAGGCGTGAAAATGAGGCCCTCTCCCTCTTCAGTCCAGAGTTATGGGACCTTCCTGAGTCAGACTAGGCGTCTGAAAAATTCCAGGCATAATAAAAAAAACCTAAAGTGTTTACAACGTTTCAAACACTTGAATAAATATAAGATTCCATTAATAAAATAATCGATTTAGCCCATTACAGTGTCTACCAGTATTTAAGCCCTTAACTGAAGCCATCCTTCTATACTGCGTCTCAGAAAATGGCTTACCTTCCCTCATGGGGATTTCTGTCAGTCTTCTAGCATTACCAGGTCTTGTTAGAAATAAATGACTGAGCATACCTTAAGCAGTTAAGCCTGCAAACTGTTCCCACCCAACTGAAGTTCTCCGGTACTCAACAGTCCTGTGTGGGAACAGCAATGGATTTTAGTTACAATATGCTAAAATCTTTTTCCTCTCAGCAGAAATCTTCATCACATTCTGCCTCAGAGTAAATAGTACAAACCGGCACTATTTTAAAATAACAAACTCTTGATTGAAGAAATAAAACTACAAATCTAACACCACAAACTCTTTACCCTCCCGTGGAGATGCTACTTGTTAGAGCGGCAAAGAGAATGACTGGGGGGGCGGAGCCTGAGGGGAGCTATATGGACAGCTTTGCTGTGTGCTCTCTTTGCCACTTCCTGTAGGGATTGAGAATATCCCACAAGTAAGGATGAATCCGTGGACTGAATACACCAAGTAAGAGAAACTTCCTTTAGAAGAAAGCACAAATTCCTAAAATTAAACCGGAGTTTAGAGGCAACTCTAACACAGAATGTTCATACTCTCAGAAAGAACTTCATCCTCTGATAACCCTATCAGTTAAATCCAATAAATTATCTGATGTACTCTGGGAAGGACTGCAATATGTAACCTTTCGCTTGCACTTAGCAGGGCAAGGTAAAGCATTAAAGGCCGCAGACACCGCCGTCTGAGTTGCGCATTAACGCCTGGCGAAAAAATGGCCCCCTCCAGATGGAGGATCAGCAATGCAACGGGAAACTGCATGTGTAGAGAGATCAGCATGTAGGGTACGCACCTCACTGGACGACAGCTCCTCAGAGATGGACGGCTCAGTGGTATCAAACATGTTTGATATTATCACATCGGGCAAAATTTCACGCCCGAAAGAATGCGCTTAAAAAGTTGCGATTATTTCAGCAATAGTTCGCAATGTCTGAAGTCAAAAATGTCGCCAGTATTGATCAAAATTCTAGAGACATTTTTGGGGCAAAACTTTTTTGCGATGTCAAGCGAATGGGTGATCCTATTTTTCACTTTATTTATTAATCTTAATTTTAGACACCGGTAAAGGGTTTATTGTTTTAATCAAGTGATCGTTTGTAAGAATGTTATTTCTTATATATTGAAGTTATTTTTATTTTGCCCCTTTGGCTCTCTTTCATTGAGGAAGGTTGCCCGTTTTTTGGAGCTTATCTTCGTCCTTTTTATACACTTATTTCAATTGCACTTAAATTATTTTATTTTTTTATAAATTTGTATATACCTTTTTGTTATTTAATTATTAATATTATTCAGGTGCTGCGCCTTGTAGTGGGCAATTTCTAACCGTAGATACAGCAAGAAAAATACATATTTCCATTTTCCCTCCAGACAAACAACATCATCGCTCTTTATTTTTCACGCCTCGCAAAATACAAATTGGTGAGATTAAAAACAGTGAATATTGCATGCACTACTTTTCATAAATATATGAGAACTGCAAATATATACGGGCATTTTAAAATGCCAATAGAGATAAATACAAGAATTAGGCATTTCTAGACCACTTATTCGCATATATTTGAGTCATGAGACAATTTTTTCACACATATGAAAAGTTGCAACTTTATTGGGGCAGAACCTTTCATAAATATGTTGATATCATTTGTGAGGTTTTTTTTTCACGACAAAAGTGAGAATTTTCTTATTCTCACTTTGATAAATCTTGCCCATTATCAAGGCATATGGAACATAATTGAGGGGACGTACTAAGAACATACTAATATAAACAGGAATTACTCTTTAGGAATAGAGGAAGTGCCCTCTAAGAAACAGAATCCTCCTTCACTAGTGCAATAACCGGAGAACTATAGAAATAAAACAATATTTTATTAAAAAAAGCTGCAGCTTTAAATCCCAATGGCTGGGGCACTCCCCACCTTCCACGACCCAGACAGTACAGTGTTGGAACTCCTCTCTAATCGACACCCGGTCAGGAAAGAGGGAATGAATCACATGGTGCACAATGGAGGACCGTCCCTGCTATGAGAATAATCACGCCAAGCTTGTAAGCTGCATGGCTCTCAAAGGGAAAGTGAAACCTGTATATTCCATAACAGCCTATCAGCCCATACCATCTCACACATAAAAGCAGCATAAAATCAAACAAACCTATAATATTATCCCCCCCTGTTCAATAATCCCCCTCAACCCTTGATTCTATACAGATAAAAGGAGTCACACTGTGACCCTGTCTTCTAGCGTTATCATACATGTATAAAAAAATTAAACGATCTTATCAGAATCTACATTGTTGAACAGGAACACAGCCTTTCAAGTGTGACAGGTTAGTAGCATCGCTCCTGACATGGACTTGAGAGCAGAACACAGGCAGCAAAACGCATCAACGCTGATTGCTTAAGGAGCTGTTAATATGAGTCGGGATGGTTTTGAAGAAGAACTCCCCCTGCATCTCCGGACTCTAACATTCACCCATGCTCTCACTGAGAGGCTGACAGGACTACTTAAAACTCCAGTTCCATTGCGAAGAGTACTACCCTCCATAAGAGACTACTCTGAATCTTCCAACACTTCTCTGCCAACCTCCTGTGACGAAAGGCAAAGAATGACAGGGGGATGAAGGGAGTAGGGGAGGTATTTAAGCCTTTGGCTGGGGTGTCTTTGCTCCTCCCGGTGGCCAGGTTCTTAATTCCCACAAGTAATGAATGAAGCAGTGGACTCTCATCCCATTAAGATGGAAAGAGCATTTTTTTACTCCACACTCACAAATTAGTTTGAAATTTTATTTTACTAAACTCTATCATCAAAACCTGTGTTGCTAAATCTTTGCAGTAAGTAACCTGTCTAGAATAAGCAGAAATTGAGAACATTTCACTGTGTTTTTCTACTTTTTTTATTGCGGACGTGTCAATTTGATAGACCTTAACAAAAAAGGATATTTATGCTTACCTGATAAATTTATTTCTTTTACGATATGACGAGTCCATGGATTTCATCCTTACTTGTGGGATTTAACCTCCTGCTAGCAGGAAGTGGCAAAGAGCACCAAAGCAGAGCTGTAATATATAGCTCCTCCCTTCCCTCCACCTCCAGTCATTCGACCGAAGTTAGGAAGAGAAAGGAAAAGCCAAAGGTGTAGAGGTGATTGATGTTTAATAAAAATAAAGTACATACCTGTCTTAGAAATGACAGGGTGGGCCGTGGACTCGTCATATTGTAAAAGAAATAAATTCATCAGGTAAGCATAAATGTACTTTTCTTTTACAAGAATACCAAAGCTACAGGACACGGATGAAAGGGAGGGACAAGACAGGAACCTAAAAGGAAGGCACCTCTGCTTGAAGAACCTTTCTCCCAAAACCAGCCTCAGAAGAAGCAAAAAGTACCAAATTTGGAAAAAGTGTGAAGAGACGACCAAGTTGCAGCCTTGCAAATCTGTTCAACAGAAGCATCGTTTTAATGCCCATGAGGAAGCCACAGCACTAGTAGAATGAGCCGTAATTCTTTCAGGAGGCTGCTATCATATGCCAGACGGATGATACTCTTCAGCCAAAAAGAAAGAGGTAGCTGTAGCTTTCTGATCCCTACGCTTTTAAAAAAACCAATGAATAATGAAGATGATTGACGGAAATCCTTAGTTGCCTGCAAGTAGAACTTTAAGGCATGGACCACGTCCAGATTATGTAACAGAAGCTCCTTCTTAGGAGGATTAGGACACAAGGAAGGAACAACAATTTCCTGATTAATATTCTTATTTGAAACAACCTTAGGAAGAAAACCAGGTTTGGTAGGTAAAACCACCTTCTCAAAATGAAATATAAGATAAGGCGAATCACACCAACGCTGAAAGCTCAGAAACTCTTCGAGCAGAAGAAATAGCAACCAAAAATAAAACTTTCCAAGATAACAATTTAATATCTATGGAATGCATGGGTTCAAACGGAACCCCTTGAAGAACTCGAAGAACTAAATTCAAACTCCAGGGAGGAGTAATTGGTCTAAATACAGGCTTGATTCTGGTCAGAGCCTGACAAAAAGACTGAACATCTGGCACATCTGCCAAACATTTGTGAAACAAATTGACAAAACAGAAATCTGTCCCTTTAAGGAACTTGCTGATAACCCTTTCTCCAACCCTTCTTGGAGAAAAGACAGAATCCTGGGAATCCTAACTTTACTCCATGAGTAACCCTTGGATTCACACCAATAAAGATATTTACGCCATATCTTATAATAGATTTTTCTAGTGACAGGCTTTCTAGCCTGTATCAAAGTATCGATGACTGAATCAGAGAATCCTCGCTTAGATAAAATCAAGCGTTCAATCTCCACGCAGTCAGCTGCAGAGAAATTAGATTTGGATGTTGGAAAGGACCTTGAATGAGAAGGTCCTGTCTCAAAGGAAGTTTCCACGGTGGCAGAGAGGACATGCCCACTAGATCCGCATACCAAGTCCTGCGTGGCCACGCAGGCGCTATCAGGATTACTGAAGCTCTCTCCTGTTTGATTCGAGCAATCACGCGTGGAAGGAGAGGAAACGGTGGAAACACATAAGCTAGGCTGAACGACCAAGGCACTGCCAAGGCATCTATCAGTTCAGCCTGAGGATCCCTCGACCTGGATCCGTATCTTGGAAGTTTGGCATTCTGTCGAGATGCCATCAGATCCAATTCCGGTCTGCCCCATCTGAGAATTAGTGAGGCAAACACCTCCAGGTGGAGTTCCCACTCCCCCGGATGAAAGGTCTGTCGACTTAGAAAATCTGCTTCCCAGTTCTCTACACTTGGGATGTAGATTGCTGACAGATAACAAGAGTGGGCCTCCGCCCATCGGATTATCTTGGATACTTCTATCATCGCTAAGGAACTCCTTGTTCCCCCCCCGATGATAGAATATATGCCACAGTCGTGATGTTGTCTGACTGGAATCTGATGAATTTGGCCGAAGCCAACTGAGGCCACGCCTGAAGAGCATTGAATATTGCTCTCAATTCCAGAATATTGATTGGAAGTAGAGACTCCACACACCTTTAGCCTTCAGGGAATTCCAGACTGCACCCCAGCCCAGAAGGCTGGCGTCCGTTGCACTATCACCCACGAGGGTCTGCGGAAACAAGTCCCCTGGGACAGATCAACCGGCGACAACCACCAAAGAAGAGAGTCTCTGGTTTCGAGATCTAGATATATCTGAGGAGATAAATCCGCATAATCCTCATTCCACTGTCCGAGCATGCACAGCTGCAGTGGTCCGAGATGAAAGCGAGCAAACGGAATGATGTCCATTGCCGCTACCATTAATCCAATTACCTCCATACACTGAGCCACTGATGGCCGAGGAATGGACTGAAGTGCTCGGCAAGTACTTAGAATCTTTGATTTTCTGCCCTCCATCAATAATATGTTCATGTCTACCGAGTCTCAGAGTTCCCAAGAAAGGAACCCTTGTCTGTGGAACTAGTGAACTTTTCTCTATGTTCACTTTCCAACCGTGAGTTCTCAGGAAAGACAACACTGTGTCCGTGTGAGATTTTGTCAGCTGATGAGTTGACGCCTGAATCAGAATATCGTACAGATAAGGCACCACTGCTATGCCTCGCGGTCTGAGAACCGCCAGAAGAGACCCTAGAACCTTTGTGAAGATTCTGGGTGCTGTGGCCAACCCGAAGGGAAGAGCCACGAACTGATAATGTTTGTCCAGGAAGGCAAACCTTAGAAACTGATGATGATCCTTGTGGATAGGAATATGAAGGTAAGCATACTTCAAGTCCACGGTAGTCATATATTGACCCTCCTGGATCATTGGTAAGATTGTTCGTATAGTCTGCATTTTGAACGATGGGACTCTGAGAAACTTGTTTAGACACTTGAGGTCTAAAATGGGTCTAAAATGGGTCTGAAAGTTCACTCTTTTTTGGGAACCACGAAAAGATTTGAGTAAAATCCCTGTCCCGATTTTGGAACGGGACAAATTACTCCCATGGTAGAAAGGTCTTTTACACAGCGTAAGAACGCCTCTCTTTTTATCTGGTCTGCAGATAATTTTGAAAGATGAAATCTCCCTCTTGGGAGAAAATCCTTGAATTCCAATTGACAACCGTGGGTCACTATTTCCAGCGCCCAGTGGTCCTGAACATCTCTTGCCCAAGCCTGGGCAAAGAAAAAAAAGTCTGCCCCCTACTAGATCCGGTCCAGGATCGGGGGCCGCCCCTTCATGCTGTCTTTATAGCAGCAGCGGGCTTCTTGGATTGTTACCTTTATTCCAATTCTGGTTGGGTCTCCAGACTGACTTAGACTGGGTAAAATTCCCTTCCTGCTTTGTGGAGGAAGAGGGTCCTCCTTTAAAATTCCGAAAGGAACGAAAATTATTTTGTTTACCCCTCATCTTAACAGCCTTATCCTGAGGTAGGGCATGGCCTTTACCTCCTGTAATGTCAGAAATGATTTCCTTCAATTCAGGCCCAAAAAGGGTCTTACCTTTAAAAGGAATAGCTAAAAGTTTAGTTTTTGATTATACAACAGCAGACCAAAATTTGAGCCACAACGTTCTACGCGCTAGAATAGCAAATCCTGCATTTTTCGCCGCTAATTTAGCAATTTGAAAAGCGGCATCAGTAATAAAAGAATTAGCTAGCTTAAGAGCCTTAATTATATCCAAAATATCATCTAATGGGGTCTCAACCTAAAGAGACTCTTCCAGAGCCTCAAACCAAAAAGCTGCTGCAGTAGTTACTGGAACAATGCAAGCCGTAGGTTGTAAAAGAAACCCCTGATTAATAAATTTCTTTAGAATACCCTATAATTCTTTATCTATAGGGTCTTTGAAAGCACAACTGTCCTCAATGGGTATAGTTGTACGCTTAGCCAGGGTAGATTACGCTCCCTCTACCTTAGGGACCGTTTGCCACGAGTCCCAAATGGTGTCTGATATGGGAAACATTTTCTTAAAATTAGAAGGGGGAGAAAACGGTATACCTGGTCTATCCCATTCCTTTTTTATAATTTCCAAAATTCTTTTAGGAACCGGAAAAACATCAGTGTAAGTAGGTACCTCTAGATATTTGTCAAACTTACACAATTTCTCTGGTGGTATTACAATAGGGTCACAATCATCCAGAGTCGCTAAAACCTCCCGAAGTAACAGGCGGAGGTGTTCAAGCTTAAATTTAAAGGAAATAGCATCCGAATCTGTCTGAGGTAACATTCCCAGAGTCTGAAATCTCTCCCTCAGACAGCAATTCCCTGACCAACTCAGAACACTGTGAGGGTACATCAGAAATAGCTAATAAAGCATCAGAGGATTCAGTATTCACATTAATACCTGACCTACTGCGTTTACCCTGTAACACTGGTAATTTAGATAATACCTCTGTAAGGGTAGTTGACATAACTGCAGCCATCTCCTGCACAGTAAAGGAATTAGATGCACTAGAGGTACTTGGCGTCACTTGTGTGGGCGTTAAAGGCTGCGACACTTGGGGAGAATTGGATAGCATATCCTGATTTTCTTCAGACTGAGAATCATCCTTAGACACACTATCTTTACTTAGAATATGCTCTTTACAATGTAATTTCAGTACAAGAGGTACACAATGTAAGAGGGGGTTCCACAATGGCATCTAAAACACATAGAACACTGATATTCCTCAATGTCAGACATGCTGAACAGACCAGTAAAAACCAACAAAAGTCGTTTAAACACTTTATTAAATGCTTTAAACAGTTTTCAGAAAACGTGTACTGTGTCTTTAAAGAATAAAAAACAGAATTTATGTTTACCTGATAAATTTCTTTCTCCAACGGTGTGTCCGGTCCACGGCGTCATCCTTACTTGTGGGATATTCTCTTCCCCAACAGGAAATGGCAAAGAGCCCAGCAAAGCTGGTCACATGATCCCTCCTAGGCTCCGCCTACCCCAGTCATTCGACCGACGTTAAGGAGGAATATTAGCATAGGAGAAACCATATGGTACCGTGGTGACTGTAGTTAAAGAAAATAAATTATCAGACCTGATTAAAAAAACCAGGGCGGGCCGTGGACCGGACACACCGTTGGAGAAAGAAATTTATCAGGTAAACATAAATTCTGTTTTCTCCAACATAGGTGTGTCCGGTCCACGGCGTCATCCTTACTTGTGGGAACCAATACCAAAGCTTTAGGACACGGATGAAGGGAGGGAGCAAATCAGGTCACCTAAATGGAAGGCACCACGGCTTGCAAAACCTTTCTCCCAAAAATAGCCTCAGAAGAAGCAAAAGTATCAAACTTGTAAAATTTGGTAAAAGTGTGCAGTGAAGACCAAGTCGCTGCCCTACATATCTGATCAACAGAAGCCTCGTTCTTGAAGGCCCATGTGGAAGCCACAGCCCTAGTGGAATGAGCTGTGATTCTTTCGGGAGGCTGCCGTCCGGCAGTCTCGTAAGCCAATCTGATGATGCTTTTAATCCAAAAAGAGAGAGAGGTAGAAGTAGCTTTTTGACCTCTCCTTTTACCTGAATAAACAACAAACAAGGAAGATGTTTGTCTAAAATCCTTCGTAGCATCTAAATAGAATTTTAGAGCGCGAACAACATCCAAATTGTGCAACAAACGTTCCTTCTTTGAAACTGGTTTCGGACACAGAGAAGGTACGATAATCTCCTGGTTAATGTTTTTGTTAGGAACAACTTTTGGAAGAAAACCAGGTTTAGTACGTAAAACCACCTTATCTGCATGGAACACCAGATAAGGAGGGGAACACTGCAGAGCAGATAATTCTGAAACTCTTCTAGCAGAAGAAATTGCAACTAAAAACAAAACTTTCCAAGATAATAACTTAATATCAACGGAATGTAAGGGTTCAAACGGAACCCCCTGAAGAACTGAAAGAACTAAATTGAGACTCCAAGGAGGAGTCAAGGGTTTGTAAACAGGCTTAATTCTAACCAGAGCCTGAACAAAGGCTTGAACATCTGGCACAGCTGCCAGCTTTTTGTGAAGTAACACCGACAAGGCAGAAATCTGTCCCTTCAGGGAACTTGCCGATAATCCTTTTTCCAATCCTTCTTGAAGGAAGGATAGAATCCTAGGAATCTTAACCTTGTCCCAAGGGAATCCTTTAGATTCACACCAACAGATATATTTTTTCCAAATTTTGTGGTAAATCTTTCTAGTTACAGGCTTTCTGGCCTGAACAAGAGTATCGATAACAGAATCTGAGAAACCTCGCTTCGATAAAATCAAGCGTTCAATCTCCAGGCAGTCAGCTGGAGTGAAACCAGATTCGGATGTTCGAACGGACCCTGAACAAGAAGGTCTCGTCTCAAAGGTAGCTTCCAAGGTGGAGCCGATGACATATTCACCAGATCTGCATACCAAGTCCTGCGTGGCCACGCAGGAGCTATCAAGATCACCGACGCCCTCTCCTGATTGATCCTGGCTACCAGCCTGGGGATGAGAGGAAACGGCGGGAACACATAAGCTAGTTTGAAGGTCCAAGGTGCTACTAGTGCATCCACTAGAGCCGCCTTGGGATCCCTGGATCTGGACCCGTAACAGGGAACTTTGAAGTTCTGACGAGAGGCCATTAGATCCATGTCTGGAATGCCCCACAGCTGAGTGACTTGGGCAAAGATTTCCGGATGGAGTTCCCACTCCCCCGGATGCAATGTCTGACGACTCAGAAAATCCGCTTCCCAATTTTCCACTCCCGGGATGTGGATAGCAGACAGGTGGCAGGAGTGAGACTCCGCCCATAGAATAATCTTGGTCACTTCTTCCATCGCTAGGGAACTCCTTGTTCCCCCCTGATGGTTGATGTACGCAACAGTCGTCATGTTGTCTGATTGAAACCGTACGAACTTGGTCCTCGCTAGCTGAGGCCAAGCCTTGAGAGCATTGAATATCGCTCTCAGTTCCAGAATATTTATCGGTAGAAGAGATTCTTCCCGAGACCAAAGACCCTGAGCTTTCAGGGATCCCCAGACCGCGCCCCAGCCCATCAGACTGGCGTCGGTCGTGACAATGACCCACTCTGGTCTGCGGAATGTCATCCCTTGTGACAGGTTGTCCAGGGACAGCCACCAACGGAGTGAGTCTCTGGTCCTCTGGTTTACTTGTATCTTTGGAGACAAGTCTGTATAGTCCCCATTCCACTGACTGAGCATGCACAGTTGTAATGGTCTTAGATGAATGCGCGCAAAAGGAACTATGTCCATTGTCGCTACCATCAACCCGATCACTTCCATGCACTGAGCTACGGAAGGAAGAGGAACGGAATGAAGTATCCGACAAGAGTCCAGAAGTTTTGTTTTTCTGGCCTCTGTTAGAAAAAACATAATTTATGTAAGAACTTACCTGATAAATTCATTTCTTTCATATTAACAAGAGTCCATGAGCTAGTGACGTATGGGATATACATTCCTACCAGGAGGGGCAAAGTTTCCCAAACCTTAAAATGCCTATAAATACACCCCTCACCACACCCACAAATCAGTTTAACGAATAGCCAAGAAGTGGGGTGATAAGAAAAAGTGCGAAGCATATAAAATAAGGAATTGGAATAATTGTGCTTTATACAAAAAAATCATAACCCCCACAAAAAAGGGTGGGCCTCATGGACTCTTGTTAATATGAAAGAAATGAATTTATCAGGTAAGTTCTTACATAAATTATGTTTTCTTTCATGTAATTAACAAGAGTCCATGAGCTAGTGACGTATGGGATAATGACTACCCAAGATGTGGATCTTTCCACACAAGAGTCACTAGAGAGGGAGGGATAAAATAAAGACAGCCAATTCCTGCTGAAAATAATCCACACCCAAAATAAAGTTTAACAAAAAACATAAGCAGAAGATTCAAACTGAAACCGCTGCCTGAAGAACTTTTCTACCAAAAACTGCTTCAGAAGAAGAAAATACATCAAAATGGTAGAATTTAGTAAAAGTATGCAAAGAAGACCAAGTTGCTGCTTTGCAGATCTGGTCAACCGAAGCTTCATTCCTAAACGCCCAGGAAGTAGATACTGACCTAGTAGAATGAGCTGTAATTCTTTGAGGCGGAGTTTTACCCGACTCAACATAGGCAAGATGAATTAAAGATTTCAACCAAGATGCCAAAGAAATGGCAGAAGCTTTCTGGCCTTTCCTAGAACCGGAAAAGATAACAAATAGACTAGAAGTCTTACGGAAAGATTTCGTAGCTTCAACATAATATTTCAAAGCTCTAACAACATCCAAAGAATGCAATGATTTCTCCTTAGAATTCTTAGGATTAGGACATAATGAAGGAACCACAATTTCTCTACTAATGTTGTTGGAATTCACAACTTTAGGTAAAAATTCAAAAGAAGTTCGCAACACCGCCTTATCCTGATGAAAAATCAGAAAAGGAGACTCACATGAAAGAGCAGATAATTCAGAAACTCTTCTAGCAGAAGAGATAGCCAAAAGGAACAAAACTTTCCAAGAAAGTAATTTAATGTCCAATGAATGCATAGGTTCAAACGGAGGAGCTTGAAGAGCTCCCAGAACCAAATTCAAACTCCAAGGAGGAGAAATTGACTTAATGACAGGTTTTATACGAACCAAAGCTTGTACAAAACAATGAATATCAGGAAGAATAGCAATCTTTCTGTGAAAAAGAACAGAAAGAGCAGAGATTTGTCCTTTCAAAGAACTTGCGGACAAACCCTTATCCAAACCATCCTGAAGAAATTGTAAAATTCTCGGTATTCTAAAAGAATGCCAAGAAAAATGATGAGAAAGACACCAAGAAATATAAGTCTTCCAGACTCTATAATATATCTCTCGAGATACAGATTTACGAGCCTGTAACATAGTATTAAACACGGAGTCAGAGAAACCTCTATGACCAAGAATCAAGCGTTCAATCTCCATACCTTTAAATTTAAGGATTTCAGATCCGGATGGAAAAAAGGACCTTGTGACAGAAGGTCTGGTCTTAACGGAAGAGTCCATGGCTGGCAAGATGCCATCCGGACAAGATCCGCATACCAAAACCTGTGAGGCCATGCCGGAGCTATTAGCAGAACAAACGAGCATTCCCTCAGAATCTTGGAGATTACTCTTGGAAGAAGAACTAGAGGCGGAAAGATATAGGCAGGATGATACTTCCAAGGAAGTGATAATGCATCCACTGCCTCCGCCTGAGGATCCCGGGATCTGGACAGATACCTGGGAAGTTTCTTGTTTAGATGAGAGGCCATCAGATCTATCTCTGGGAGCCCCCACAATTGAACAATCTGAAGAAATACCTCTGGGTGAAGAGACCATTCGCCCGGATGCAACGTTTGGCGACTGAGATAATCCGCTTCCCAATTGTCTACACCTGGGATATGAACCGCAGAGATTAGACAGGAGCTGGATTCCGCCCAAACCAAAATTCGAGATACTTCTTTCATAGCCAGAGGACTGTGAGTCCCTCCTTGATGATTGATGTATGCCACAGTTGTGACATTGTCTGTCTGAAAACAAATGAACGATTCTCTCTTCAGAAGAGGCCAAAACTGAAGAGCTCTGAAAATTGCACGGAGTTCCAAAATATTGATCGGTAATCTCACCTCCTGAGATTCCCAAACTCCTTGTGCCGTCAGAGATCCCCACACAGCTCCCCAACCTGTGAGACTTGCATCTGTTGAAATTACAGTCCAGGTCGGAAGAACAAAAGAAGCCCCCTGAATTAAACGATGGTGATCTGTCCACCACGTTAGAGAGTGTCGAACAATCGGTTTTAAAGATATTAATTGAGATATCTTCGTGTAATCCCTGCACCATTGGTTCAGCATACAGAGCTGAAGAGGTCGCATGTGAAAACGAGCAAAGGGGATCGCGTCCGATGCAGCAGTCATAAGACCTAGAATTTCCATGCATAAGGCTACCGAAGGGAATGATTGTGACTGAAGGTTTCGACAAGCTGTAATCAATTTTAGACGTCTCTTGTCTGTTAAAGACAGAGTCATGGACACTGAATCTATCTGGAAACCCAGAAAGGTTACCCTTGTTTGAGGAATCAAAGAACTTTTTAGTAAATTGATCCTCCAACCATGATCTTGAAGAAACAACACAAGTCGATTCGTATGAGACTCTGCTAAATGTAAAGACGGAGCAAGTACCAAGATATCGTCCAAATAAGGAAATACCACAATACCCTGTTCTCTGATTACAGACAGAAGGGCACCGAGAATCTTTGTAAAAATTCTTGGAGCTGTAGCAAGGCCAAACGGTAGAGCCACAAATTGGTAATGCTTGTCTAGAAAAGAGAATCTCAGGAACTGATAATGATCTGGATGAATCGGAATATGCAGATATGCATCCTGTAAATCTATTGTGGACATATAATTCCCTTGCTAAACAAAAGGCAATATAGTCCTTACAGTTACCATCTTGAACGTTGGTATCCTTACATAGCGATTCAATAATTTTAGATCCAGAACTGGTCTGAAGGAATTCTCCTTCTTTGGTACAATGAAGAGATTTGAATAAAACCCCATCCCCTGTTCCGGAACTGGAACTGGCATAATTACTCCAGCCAACTCTAGATCTGAAACACAATTCAGAAATGCTTGAGCTTTCACTGGATTTACTGGGACATGGGAAAGAAAAAATCTCTTTGCAGGAGGTCTCATCTTGAAACCAATTCTGTACCCTTCTGAAACAATGTTCTGAATCCAAAGATTGTGAACAGAATTGATCCAAATTTCTTTGAAAAAACGTAACCTGCCCCCTACCAGCGGAACTGGAATGAGAGCCGTACCTTCATGTGAACTTAGAAGCAGGCTTTGCCTTTCTAGCAGGCTTGGATTTATTCCAGACTGGAGATGGTTTCCAAACTGAAACTGCTCCTGAGGACGAAGGATCAGGCTTTTGTTCTTTGTTGAAACGAAAGGATCGAAAACGATTGTTAGCCCTGTTTTTACCTTTAGACTTTTTATCCTGTGGTAAAAAAGTTCCTTTCCCACCAGTAACAGTTGAAATAATAGAATCCAACTGAGAACCAAATAATTTGTTTCCCTGGAAAGAAATGGAAAGTAGAGTTGATTTAGAAGCCATATCAGCATTCCAAGTCTTAAGCCATAAAGCTCTTCTGGCTAAGATAGCCAGAGACATAAATCTAACATCAACTCTAATAATATCAAAAATGGCATCACAGATGAAATTATTAGCATGCTGGAGAAGAATAATAATATCATGAGAATCACGATTTGTTACTTGTTGCGCTAGAGTTTCCAACCAAAAAGTTGAAGCTGCAGCAACATCAGCCAATGATATAGCAGGTCTAAGAAGATTACCTGAACATAGATAAGCTTTTCTTAGAAAAGATTCAATTTTTCTATCTAAAGGATCCTTAAACGAGGTACCATCTGATGTAGGAATGGTAGTACGTTTAGCAAGGGTAGAAATAGCCCCATCAACTTTAGGGATTTTGTCCCAAAATTCTAACCTGTCAGGCGGAACAGGATATAATTGCTTAAAACGTTTAGAAGGAGTAAATGAATTACCCAATCTATCCCATTCCTTAGCAATTACTGCAGAAATAGCATTAGGAACAGGAAAGACTTCTGGAATAACCGCAGGAGCTTTAAAAACCTTATCTAAACGTATAGAATTAGTATCAAGAGGACTAGAATCCTCTATTTCTAAAGCAATTAGTACTTCTTTAAGTAAAGAGCGAATAAATTCCATCTTAAATAAATATGAAGATTTATCAGCATCAATCTCTGAGACAGAATCCTCTGAACCAGAAGAGTCCAAAGAATCAGAATGATGGTGTTCATTTAAAAATTCATCTGTAGAAAGAGAAGATTTAAAAGACTTTTTACGTTTACTAGAAGGAGAAATAACAGACAAAGCCTTCTTTATGGATTCAGAAACAAAATCTCTTATGTTATCAGGAACATTCTGCACCTTAGATGTTGAGGGAACTGCAACAGGCAATGGTACATCACTAAAGGAAATATTATCTGCATTAACAAGTTTGTCATGACATTTAATACAAACAACAGCTGGAGGAATAGCTACCAAAAGTTTACAGCAGATACACTTAGCTTTGGTAGATCCAGCAGGCAGAGGTTTTCCTGTAGTATCTTCTGGCTCAGATGCAACGTGAGACATCTTGCAATATGTAAGAGAAAAAACAACATATAAAGCAAAATAGATCAAATTCCTTATAAGACAGTTTCAGGAATGGGAAAAAAATGCCAAACATCAAGCTTCTAGCAACCAGAAGCAAATGAAAAATGAGACTGAAATAATGTGGAGACAAAAGCGACGCCCATATTTTTTGGCGCCAAAAAAGACGCCCACATTATTTGGCGCCTAAATGCTTTTTGCGCCAAAAATGACGCAACATCCGGAACGCCGACATTTTTGGCGCAAAATAACGTCAAAAAATGACGCAACTTCCGGCGACACGTATGACGCCGGAAACGGAAATGAATTTTTGCGCCAAAAAAGTCCGCGCCAAAAATGACGCAATAAAATGAAGCATTTTCAGCCCCCGCGAGCCTAACAGCCCACAGGGAAAAAGTCAAATTTTTGAGGTAAGAAAAAATATGATAATTAAAGCATAATCCCAAATATGAAACTGACTGTCTGGAAATAAGGAAAGTTGAACATTCTGAGTCAAGGCAAATAAATGTTTGAATACATATATTTAGAACTTTATAAATAAAGTGCCCAACCATAGCTTAGAGTGTCACAGAAAATAAGACTTACTTACCCCAGGACACTCATCTACATGTTTGTAGAAAGCCAAACCAGTACTGAAACGAGAATCAGTAGAGGAAATGGTAAATATAAGAGTATATCGTCGATCTGAAAAGGGAGGTAAGAGATGAATCTCTACGACCGATAACAGAGAACCTTATGAAATAGACCCCGTAGAAGGAGATCACTGCATTCAATAGGCAATACTCTCCTCACATCCCTCTGACATTCACTGCACGCTGAGAGGAAAACCGGGCTCCAACTTGCTGCGGAGCGCATATCAACGTAGAATCTAGCACAAACTTACTTCACCACCTCCCTTGGAGGCAAAGTTTGTAAAACTGATTTGTGGGTGTGGTGAGGGGTGTATTTATAGGCATTTTAAGGTTTGGGAAACTTTGCCCCTCCTGGTAGGAATGTATATCCCATACGTCACTAGCTCATGGACTCTTGTTAATTACATGAAAGAAATCCTCATTTCTGAGGAGTCTATAATTGTTCCCAAGAAGGGAACCCTTGTTGACGGGGATAGAGAACTCTTTTCCACGTTCACTTTCCAGCCGTGAGATCTGAGAAAGGCCAGGACGATGTCCGTGTGAGCCTTTGCTCGAGGGAGGGACGACGCTTGAATCAGAATGTCGTCCAGGTAGGGTACTACTGCAATGCCCCTTGGTCTTAGCACCGCTAGAAGGGACCCTAGTACCTTTGTGAAAATCCTTGGAGCAGTGGCTAATCCGAAAGGAAGCGCCACAAACTGGTAATGTTTGTCCAGGAATGCAAACCTTAGGAACCGATGATGTTCCTTGTGGATAGGAATATGTAGATACGCATCCTTTAAATCCACCGTGGTCATGAATTGACCTTCCTGGATGGAAGGAAGGATAGTTCGAATGGTTTCCATCTTGAACGATGGGACCTTGAGAAATTTGTTTAAGATCTTGAGATCTAAGATTGGTCTGAACGTTCCCTCTTTTTTGGGAACTATGAACAGATTGGAGTAGAACCCCATCCCTTGTTCTCTTAATGGAACAGGATGAATCACTCCCATTTTTAACAGGTCTTCTACACAATGTAAGAACGCCTGTCTTTTTATGTGGTCTGAAGACAACTGAGACCTGTGGAACCTCCCCCTTGGGGGAAGTCCCTTGAATTCCAGAAGATAACCCTGGGAGACTATTTCTAGCGCCCAAGGATCCAGAACATCTCTTGCCCAAGCCTGAGCGAAGAGAGAGAGTCTGCCCCCCACCAGATCCGGTCCCGGATCGGGGGCCAATATTTCATGCTGTCTTGGTAGCAGTGGCAGGTTTCTTGGCCTGCTTTCCCTTGTTCCAGCCTTGCATTGGTCTCCAAGCTGGCTTGGCCTGAGAAGTATTACCCTCTTGCTTAGAGGACGTAGCACTTTGGGCTGGTCCGTTTTTACGAAAGGGACGAAAATTAGGTCTATTTTTTGCCTTGAAAGGCCGATCCTGAGGAAGGGCGTGGCCCTTACCCCCAGTGATATCAGAGATAATCTCTTTCAAGTCGGGACCAAACAGCGTTTTCCCCTTGAAAGGAATGTTTAGTAGCTTGTTCTTGGAAGACGCATCAGCCGACCAAGATTTCAACCAAAGCGCTCTGCGCGCCACAATAGCAAACCCAGAATTCTTAGCCGCTAACCTAGCCAATTGCAAAGTGGCGTCTAGAGTGAAAGCATTAGCCAATTTGAGAGCATTGATTCTGTCCATAATCTCCTCATAAGGAGGAGAATCACTATCGAGCACCTTTATCAGTTCATCAAACCAGAAATATGCGGCTGTAGTGACAGGGACAATGCATGAAATGGGTTGTAGAAGGTAACCCTGCTGAACAAACATCTTTTTGAGCAAACCTTCTAATTTTTTATCCATAGGATCTTTGAAAGCACAACTATCCTCTATGGGTATAGTGGTGCGTTTGTTTAAAGTAGAAACCGCTCCCTCGACCTTGGGGACTGACTGCCATAAGTCCTTTCTGGGGTCGACCATAGGAAACAATTTTTTAAATATGGGGGGAGGGACGAAAGGAATACCGGGCCTTTCCCATTCTTTATTAACAATGTCCGCCACCCGCTTGGGTATAGGAAAAGCTTCTGGGAGCCCCGGCACCTCTAGGAACTTGTCCATTTTACATAGTTTCTCTGGGATGACCAAATTTTCACAATCATCCAGAGTGGATAATACCTCCTTAAGCAAAATGCGGAGATGTTCCAACTTAAATTTAAATGTAATCACATCAGATTCAGCCTGCTGAGAAATGTTCCCTAAATCAGTAATTTCTCCCTCAGACAAAACCTCCCTGGCTCCCTCAGATTGGGTTAGGGGCCCTTCAGAGATATTAATATCAGCGTCGTCATGCTCTTCAGTAACTAAAACAGAGCAGCCACGCTTACGCTGACAAGGGTTCATTTTGGCTAAAATGTTTTTGACAGAATTATCCATTACAGCCGTTAATTGTTGCATAGTAAGGAGTATTGGCGCGCTAGATGTACTAGGGGCCTCCTGAGTGGGCAAGACTCGTGTAGACGAAGGAGGGAATGATGCAGTACCATGCTTACTCCCCTCACTTGAGGAATCATCTTGGGCATCATTGTCATTATCACATAAATCACATTTATTTAAATGAATAGGAATTCTGGCTTCCCCACATTCAGAACACAGTCTATCTGGTAGTTCAGACATGTTAAACAGGCATAAACTTGATAAGAAAGTACAAAAAACGTTTTAAAATAAAACCGTTACTGTCACTTTAAATTTTAAACTGAACACACTTTATTACTGCAATTGCGAAAAAACATGAAGGAATTGTTCAAAATTCACCAAATTTTCACCACAGTGTCATAAAGCCTTAAAAATATTGCACACCAAATTTGGAAGCTTTAACCCTTAAAATAACGGAACCGGAGCCGTTTTAAGCTTTAACCCCTTTACAGTCCCTGGTATCTGCTTTGCTGAGACCCAACCAAACCCAAAGGGGAATACGATACCAAATGACGCCTTCAGAAGTCTTTTCTAAGTATCAGAGCTCCTCTCACATGCGACTGCATGCCATGCCTCTCAAAAACAAGTGCGCCACACCGGCGCGAAAATGAGACTCTGCTTATGCTTTGGGAAAGCCCCTAAGAAATAAGGTGTCTAATACAGTGCCTGCCGATATTATTATATCAAAATACCCAGATAAAATGATTCCTCAAGGCTAAATATGTGTTAATGATGAATCGATTTAGCCCAAAAAAGTCTACAGTCTAAATAAGCCCTTGTGAAGCCCTTATTTACGATCGTAATAAACATGGCTTACCGGATCCCATAGGGAAAATGACAGCTTCCAGCATTACATCGTCTTGTTAGAATGTGTCATACCTCAAGCAGCAAGAGACTGCACACTGTTCCCCCAACTGAAGTTAATTGCTCTCAACAGTCCTGTGTGGAACAGCCATGGATTTTAGTTACGGTTGCTAAAATCATTTTCCTCATACAAACAGAACTCTTCATCTCTTTTCTGTTTCTGAGTAAATAGTACATACCAGCACTATTTGAAAATAACAAACTCTTGATTGAATAATGAAAAACTACAGTTAAACACTAAAAAACTCTAAGCCATCTCCGTGGAGATGTTGCCTGTACAACGGCAAAGAGAATGACTGGGGTAGGCGGAGCCTAGGAGGGATCATGTGACCAGCTTTGCTGGGCTCTTTGCCATTTCCTGTTGGGGAAGAGAATATCCCACAAGTAAGGATGACGCCGTGGACCGGACACACCTATGTTGGAGAAATGGAACAATTTTTTCAAAAGTGCGGTAAACTCAAAATTAACTCAATCCCAAATAAGGTTTTCAAAAATGATTGCATCTTAAGTATTAATGGAAGGATTAACTGCTAAAAAGTATTTATAGCCATTTATAATAAAGTCAGAAAAAAATACCCTCTGAGCTGTGGCGCCTACCTGCCCCCAGGGTAGGCGCCACAGAATAAAAGATAAAATCAAGCGTTCAATCTCCAAGCAGTCAGTTGCAGAGAAACTAGATTTGGGTGTTGGAAGGGTCCCTGAATGAGAAGGTCCTGCCTCAATGGAAGATTCCACGGCGGCAGAGAAGACATGTCCACTAGATCAGCAGACCAAGTCCTGCGAGGCCACGCAGGCGCGATTAGAATTACTGAAGCTCTCTCCTGTTTGATCCGAGCAATCACCTGGGGAAGAAGAGCAAACGGTGGAAACACATAGGCTAGGTTGAACGACCAAGGCACTGCCAAGGTATCTATCAGTTCGGCCTGAGGATCCCTTGATCTGGATCCGTATCTCGGGAGCTTGGCATTCTGCCAGACGCCATCAGATCCAACTCCAGTCTGCCCCATCTGAGAATCAGGGTGTCAAAGACCTCCGGATGGAGTTCCCACTCCCCACGGATGGAACGTCTGACTGCTTAAAAAGTCCGCTTCCCAGTTGTCCACTCCTGCGATGTAGATTGCTGACAGATAAGAGTGAGTCTCCGCACACCGAATTATCTTGGATACTTCTGTCATCGCTAAGGAACTTCTTGTTCCTCCCTGATGATTGATGTAAGCCACAGTCGTGATGTCTGAAAGCGAATGAATTTGGCCGAAGCCAACTGAGGCCACGCCTGAAGCGCATTGAATATTGCTCTCAATTCCAGAATATTGATTGGAAGAAGAGACTCCGACCGACTCCACACACCCTGAAGCCTTCAGGGAATTCCAGACTGCACCCCAACCTAGTAGGCTGGCGTCCGTTGTCACTATCACCCATGAGGGTCTGCGGAAGCACGTCCCTTGGGACAGATGATCCAGCGATAACCACCAAAGAAGAGAGTCTCTTGTCTCCTGATCCAGATCTATCTGAGGAGTCAAATTTGCATAATCTCCATTCCAATGCCTGAGCATGCTCAGTTGTAGTGGTCTTAGATTAAAACGAGCAAACTGAATGATATCCATTGCCGCCACCATCAATCCAATTACCTCCATGCACTGAGCCACTGATGGCCGAGGATTGGGCTGAAGGGCTTGGCATGTATTCAGAATCTTTGACTTTCTGACCTCCGTCAAGAAAATTTTCATAGATATGTAATCTATTAGAGTTCCCAAGAAGGGAACCCTTGTCTGTGGGATTAATGAACTCTTTTCTAGATTCACCTTCCACCCGTGAGTCCTCAGAAAGATATAGAACCATGTCTGTATGAGACTTTGCCAGATGGTAAGACGGCGACTGGAACAGAATATCGTCCAGAAAAGGCGCCACTGCAATGCCCCGCAGCCTGAGAACCGCCAGAAGTGACCCTAGAACCTTTGTGAAGATCCTGGGTGCTGTGGCCAACCCGAAGGGAAGAGTAAGAAACTGAAAATGTTTGTCCAGAAAGGCAAACCTTAGGAACTGGTGATGATCCTTGTGGATAGAAATATGAAGATATGCATCCCTCAAGTCCACGGTAGTCATCTATTGACCCTCCTGGATCATCGGTAGAATTGTTCGAATACTCTCCATCTTGAATGACTTTTTAGATATAAAATAGGTCGAAACGTGCCCTCTTTTTTGGGAACCACGAAAAGATTTGAGTAAAACCCTTGCCCTTGTTCCAGTATTGGAATGGGGCAAATTACTCACATAGTAAAGAGGTCTTTTACACAACGTAAGAACGCCTCTCTTTATCTGGTCTACAGACAATAGTGAAAGAAGAAACCTCCCCCTTGGGAGATCATTTTTTAATTCCAGCTGATACCCTTGGGACACGATTTCCAGTGTCCAAGGATCCTGAACATCTCTTACCCAAGCCTGGGCAAAGAGAGAAAGTCTGCCCCCTACTAGATCCGGTCCCGCCCCTTCATGCTGTCTTGGTAGCAGCAGCGGGCTTCTTGGGTTGCTTACCCTTGTTCCAAGCCTGGTTGGGTCTCCAGACGGACTTGGCCTGAGCAAAATTCCCTTGCTGCTTGGCGGAAGAAGAGGAAGAAGAGGGGACTCCTTTAAAATTCTGAAAGGAACGAAAATTATTTTGTTTACCCCTCAGTTTAGCAGTTCTATCCTGAGGTAGGAGATGACCCTTACCTCCCGTAATGTCAGAAATGATTTCTTTCAAGTCAGGCACGAATAGGGTTTTTCCCTTGAAAGGAATAGCCAAAAGCTTTGACTTAGATGACCCATCCACAGACCAAGATTTTAACCATAACACTCTCTGCGCTAAAATGGCAAATCCGGCATTCTTAGCCACCAATTTGGCAATCTGAAAGGCGGCATCTGTAATTAGCCAGCTTAAGAGCCTTAATTTTAACTAAAATATCCTCTAAAGGAGTCTCAGTCTTAAGAGACTCCTCTAATGCATCAAACCAGGAGGCCGCCGCAGTGGTAACTAGCACAATGCAGGCCGTCGGTTGTAAAAGGAAACCCTGATGAATAAACAGTTTCTTTAGAAGACCCTCCAATTTTTTATCCATAGGGTCTTTGAAAGCACAACTGTCCTTAATAGGAATAGTTGTACACTTAGCCAGGGTAGATATAGCTCCCTCCACCTTAGGGACTGTTTGCCAAGAGTCCCGAACAGTGTCAGATATGGGATACATTTTCTTAAAATTAGGCGAAGGTGAGAACGGGATACCTGGTCTGTCCCATTCCCTCTTAATAATCTCCGAAATTCTCTTAGGAACCGGAAAAACATCAGTGTAAGCAGGTACCTCTAAGTATTTGTCCATTTTACACAATTTCTCTGGTGGTAACACAATAGAGTCAGAGTCATCCAGAGTCACTAAAACTTACCGAAGTAACAGGTGGAGGTGTTCAAGCTTAAATCTAAAGGACATGACGTCCGAGTCAACCCACTTCCCGAATCGGAAAGTTCCCCCTCAGACAGAAGTTCCCTGACCCCCAAATCAGATGCCTGTGAGGGTACATCGGAAATAGCTAACAAAGCATCAGAGGACTCAGTATTCACATTGACTTCTGTCCTGCTGTGTTTGCCCTGTAACACTGGCAACTTAGATAATACCTCTGTAAGGGTAGTTGATATAACTGCAGCCATATCCTGCAGGGTAAATGAATTAGATGCGGTTGAAGAACCCAGCGTCGCTTGGGTGGGCGTTAAAGGTTGTGATGTTTGGGGAGAATTTGGCGGCATACCCTGATTCTCCTCAGACTGAGAATCATCCTTAAGAGACACTTTCTTTAAACAAAATCTGTTCTTTACATTGTAAGGCCCTTTCAGTACATGAGGGACAAAAAGTAAGAGGGGTTCCACAGTGGCATCTAAACACATAGAACAAGCAGTTTCCTCAAGTTCAGATATGTTAAACAGACTAGCAATAGCAATAATAGTTGTTCTTTACTTGAAATATTGAGCTCTGAAGTCAAATTGTATAAATAAAAATTTTGAACCAAAAACGTGTACTGCGCCTTTAAATAATAAAAGCGCAACAATTTTTCTGTTATCTCAAAAACAATGTTTGTAGCAAGACAAACCTTTCTAATGTGCCCAAAACAGCTTAATAATATTGCTCCACTTTGCTTAGAAATGTTATATAGCAAATTATATCGATTTAATCATATAAAATAACTCTTTATTGATTTAGGCCCCTGCACCTCGCCACAGCTCTGCTGCGGCGCCTACCTGCCCCCACAACACACTGTCTCTGATAGATTATCTCCTAAGGCTCTTCGTTTGACAAATATAACTTAGGCCCCACCGGAGCCCAGCACCTTGCTGTCTATCCGATCCAGATGACACTTTGCGTCTGAGTGTGCAAAATTAGGCCCCGCCCACCGTGGGCGCAACTCTAGCCTGACTGAAGACCCGCATGGGTAGTAAAGAAACAAACATGTCGATCCGACAAAAATAATAAGCCATGTGCCCCTCTTACATACACTGCAAATATCAAGTGAAACCATCATAAAAAACACTGCACTCTCATAAAATGATAAAAAATGATAATGACAGCCCTTAACGACCAAGGACGTACGCCACACGTCCTCAAAAAAAATACACTTAATGACCGATGACGTGTGGCGTACGTCCTTGGTCTGGAAAGCAGCTTGAAGCGATCCTGCTCGCTTCCAGTTGCTTTCCGGTTATTGCAGTGATGCCTCGATATTGAGGCATCCTGCAATAACCTTTTTTAGCAATCCGGTGCAGAGAGAGCCACTCTGTGGCCCTCTCTGCACCGGACATCACCGGCTAAATCCGTTGGTGGGTGGGAGCCGGCCATCGATGGCCCTGATGATCTGTAGGGGGGCGGGATCGTGGGCGGGGGTGATCAGAGGCGCGCACGGGAGGGCGGGGGCGGGCGCGTGCACGGGGAGGGAGCGGGTGGGAACCGCTAAACTACAGAAAAATTATGTTTAAAAAGTTGTAAAAAAATAGTTTGATTTATGTAAAAATACATTAGTTAGGGGGTGGGGGATTGGTCTGTGGGGGGGGGGGAGCTACACTACAGAAAAACATGCAAAAAAATAAAAAAAACATTTTTTTTTGCAAACTGGGTACTGGCAGACAGCTGCCAGTACCCAAGATGGCCCCCAATAAGGCAGAGGGGGAGGTTAGAGAGCTGTTTTGGGGGGGGATCAGGGAGGTTGGGGGCTAAGGGGGGGATCCTACAAAGTAGCATATGTAAATATGCTAAAGATGTATTTTTTTTTTTTTTTAAACTTTTATTTTAGTACTGGCAGACTTTTTGCCAGTACTTAAGATGGCGGGGACAGTTGTGGGGTGGGGGAGGGAAGGGAGCTGTTTGGGAGGGATCAGGGGGTCTGATGTGTCAGGTGGGAGGCTGATCTCTACACTAAAGCTAAAATTAACCCTGCAAGCTCCCTACAAACTACCTAATTAACCCCTTCACTGCTAGCCATAATACACGTGTGATGCGCAGCAGCACTTAGCGGCCTTTTAATTACCAAAAAGCAACGCCAAAGTCATATATGTCTGCTATTTCTGAACAAAGGGGATCCCAAAGAAGCATTTACAACCATTTGTGCCATAATTGCACATGCTGTTTGTAAATAATTTCAGTGAGAAACCTAAAATTGTGAAAAATGTTGCGTTTTTTTTAATTTGATTGCATTTGGCGGTGAAATGGTGGCATGAAAATATACCAACATGGGCCTAGATCAATACTTGGGGTTGTCTACTACACTAAACTGAAGCTAAAATTAACCCTAGAAGCTCCCTACATGATCCCTAATTAACCCCTTCACTGCTGGGCATTATACACGTGTGGTGCGCAGTCGCATTTAGCAGCCTTCAAATTAGTAAAAAGCAAAACCAAAGCCATATATGCCTGCTATTTATGAACAAAGGGGATCCCAGAGAAGCATTTACAACCATGTATGCTATAATTGCATAAGTTTTTTGTAAATAATTTCAGTGAGAAACCTAAAGTTTATGAAAAAAAAATTGTGAAAAAGTGAACAATTTTTTTTATTTGATCGCATTTGGCGGTGAAATGGTGGCATGAAATATACCAAAATGGGCCTAGATCAATACTTTGGGATGTCTTCTAAAAAAAAATATATACATGTCAATGGATATTCAGGGATTCCTGAAAGATATCAGTGTCCCAATGTAACTATCGCTAATTTTGAAAAATTGGAATTGGAAATAGCAAAGTGCTACTTGTATTTATGGCCCTATAACTTGCAAAAAAAGCAAAGAACATGTAAACATTGGGTATTTCTAAACTCAGGACAAAATTTAGAAACTATTTAGCATATGTTTTTTTTGGTGGTTGTAGATGTATAACAGATTTTGGGGGTCAAAGTTAGAAAAAGTGTGTTTTTTTCCATTTTTTTCCTCATATTTTATAATTTTTTTATAGTAAATTATAAGATATGATGAAAATAATGGTATATTTTGAAAGTCCATTTAATGGCGAGAAAAACGGTATATAATATGTGTGGGTACATTAAATGAGTAAGGGGAAAATTACAGCTAAACACAAACACCACAGAAATGTAAAAATAGGCTTGGTCCCAAACGGACAGAAAATGGAAAAGTGCTGTGGTCATTAAGGGGTTAAGCAAACCGCAGCTCCCAACGTCAAGCCCACACTGAATATGTCTCAAAGATATATTATACATATTTAGCATTCATATAAAGGTAATTCCAAGTACACCATTTCCTTACATATAGCGCATACGGATTACCCCTCCCCAGATAGGGAATAATGTCAGCCTGTTCTGATGCATCAAGTCTCCCCAGAATACAAATGCTGAACATACCTCAATGCTGCTTGTAGCATGACACCATTCTCCACACTGAAGATTTTTTCTTTACACTACCTTCAGTTGCTCTGTGGGAACCTGAAATGATCTTAGATAACGTTTGCTAAGATCATCAACATCAGGGCAAAAAAATAAAATGTCTCCACTCCTCTTGGGAAGTAATAGACTGACAATTTCTCCCTGAGGAAAATAGTACTCACTGGCACCATTTTAAAATAAAAAACTTCTTGATTGAAGAATCTAAAAACTAACCTCACTTTACCTCTTCCTGTCACTAACACAGGCAAAGAGAATGACTGGAGGTGGAGGGAACGGAGGAGCTATATGTACAGCTCTGCTGTGGTGCTCTTTGCCACTTCCTGCTAGCAGGAGGTTAAATCCCACAAGGATGAAATCCGTGGACTCGTCATATCTTGTAAAAGAAAGCATCTTTACAATTAATGTATTGTTGCCAGCAATTAAACAGCTTCAGCTGCCTGGGAAGTTAAGATATGACAAAAAAATTATATATTTTTAGAAACTACACCCCAGCTGCATCAAATGAGGTCTTATTTGTACAGTATTTGAATCACAAATCTGAAGTGTGCAACAAATAAGCGAATAGATCACTTGTAAAAACAGAATTTATGTTTACCTGATAAATTACTTTCTCCAACGGTGTGTCCGGTCCACGGCGTCATCCTTACTTGTGGGATATTCTCTTCCCCAACAGGAAATGGCAAAGAGCCCAGCAAAGCTGGTCACATGATCCCTCCTAGGCTCCGCCTACCCCAGTCATTCGACCGACGTTAAGGAGGAATATTTGCATAGGAGAAACCATATGATACCGTGGTGACTGTAGTTAAAGAAAATAAATTATCAGACCTGATTAAAAAAACGGTATATAATATGTGTGGGTACACACAACGGTATATAATATGTGTGGACCGGACACACCGTTGGAGAAAGTAATTTATCAGGTAAACATAAATTCTGTTTTCTCCAACATAGGTGTGTCCGGTCCACGGCGTCATCCTTACTTGTGGGAACCAATACCAAAGCTTTAGGACACGGATGAAGGGAGGGAGCAAATCAGGTCACCTAAATGGAAGGCACCACGGCTTGCAAAACCTTTCTCCCAAAAATAGCCTCAGAAGAAGCAAAAGTATCAAACTTGTAAAATTTGGTAAAAGTGTGCAGTGAAGACCAAGTCGCTGCCCTACATATCTGATCAACAGAAGCCTCGTTCTTGAAGGCCCAAGTGGAAGCCACAGCCCTAGTGGAATGAGCTGTGATTCTTTCAGGAGGCTGCCGTCCGGCAGTCTCGTAAGCCAATCTGATGATGCTTTTAATCCAAAAAGAGAGAGAGGTAGAAGTTGCTTTTTGACCTCTCCTTTTACCAGAATAAACAACAAACAAGGAAGATGTTTGTCTAAAATCCTTTGTAGCATCTAAATAGAATTTTAGAGCGCGAACAACATCCAAATTGTGCAACAAACGTTCCTTCTTCGAAACTGGTTTTGGACACAAAGAAGGCACGACTATCTCCTGGTTAATGTTTTTGTTAGAAACAACTTTTGGAAGAAAACCAGGTTTAGTACGTAAAACCACCTTATCTGCATGGAACACCAGATAAGGAGGAGAACACTGCAGAGCAGATAATTCTGAAACTCTTCTAGCAGAAGAAATTGCAACCAAAAACAAAACTTTCCAAGATAATAACTTAATATCAACGGAATGTAAGGGTTCAAACGGAACCCCCTGAAGAACTGAAAGAACTAAGTTGAGACTCCAAGGAGGAGTCAAAGGTTTGTAAACAGGCTTGATTCTAACCAGAGCCTGAACAAAGGCTTGAACATCTGGCACAGCTGCCAGCTTTTTGTGAAGTAACACAGACAAGGCAGAAATCTGTCCCTTCAAGGAACTTGCAGATAATCCCTTCTCCAATCCTTCTTGAAGAAAGGATAGAATCTTAGGAATCTTTACCTTGTCCCAAGGGAATCCTTTAGATTCACACCAACAGATATATTTTTTCCATATTTTGTGGTAAATTTTTCTAGTTACAGGCTTTCTGGCCTGAACAAGAGTATCAATAACAGAATCTGAGAACCCTCGTTTTGATAAGATCAAGCGTTCAATCTCCAAGCAGTCAGCTGGAGTGAGACCAGATTCGGATGTTCGAACGGACCTTGAACAAGAAGGTCTCGTCTCAAAGGTAGCTTCCATGGTGGAGCCGATGACATATTCACCAGATCTGCATACCAAGTCCTGCGTGGCCACGCAGGAGCTATCAAGATCACCGACGCCCTCTCCTGATTGATCCTGGCTACCAGCCTGGGGATGAGAGGAAACGGCGGGAATACATAAGCTAGTTTGAAGGTCCAAGGTGCTACTAGTGCATCTACTAGAGTCGCCTTGGGATCCCTGGATCTGGACCCGTAGCAAGGAACCTTGAAGTTCTGACGAGAGGCCATCAGATCCATGTCTGGAATGCCCCACAGTTGAGTAATTTGGGCAAAGATTTCCGGATGGAGTTCCCACTCCCCCGGATGTAATGTCTGACGACTCAGAAAATCCGCTTCCCAATTTTCCACTCCTGGGATGTGGATTGCAGACAGGTGGCAGGAGTGAGTCTCCGCCCATTGAATGATTTTGGTCACTTCTTCCATCGCCAGGGAACTCCTTGTTCCCCCCTGATGGTTGATGTACGCAACAGTCGTCATGTTGTCTGATTGAAACCGTATGAACTTGGCCTTTGCTAGCTGAGGCCAAGCCTTGAGAGCATTGAATATCGCTCTCAGTTCCAGAATATTTATCGGTAGAAGAGATTCTTCCCGAGACCAAAGACCCTGAGCTTTCAGGGATCCCCAGACCGCGCCCCAGCCCATCAGACTGGCGTCGGTCGTGACAATGACCCACTCTGGTCTGCGGAAGGTCATCCCTTGTGACAGGTTGTCCAGGGACAGCCACCAACGGAGTGAGTCTCTGGTCCTCTGATTTACTTGTATCTTCGGAGACAAGTCTGTATAGTCCCCATTCCACTGACTGAGCATGCACAGTTGTAATGGTCTTAGATGAATGCGCGCAAAAGGAACTATGTCCATTGCCGCTACCATCAAACCTATTACTTCCATGCACTGCGCTATGGAAGGAAGAGGAACGGAATGAAGTGTTTGACAAGAGTTTAGAAGTTTTGTTTTTCTGGCCTCTGTCAGAAAAATCCTCATTTCTAAGGAGTCTATTATTGTTCCCAAGAAGGGAACCCTTGTCGACGGAGATAGAGAACTCTTTTCCACGTTCACTTTCCATCCGTGAGATCTGAGAAAGGCCAGGACTATGTCCGTGTGAGCCTTTGCTTGAGGAAGGGACGACGCTTGAATCAGAATGTCGTCCAAGTAAGGTACTACTGCAATGCCCCTTGGTCTTAGCACCGCTAGAAGGGACCCTAGTACCTTTGTGAAAATCCTTGGAGCAGTGGCTAATCCGAAAGGAAGCGCCACGAACTGGTAATGCTTGTCCAGGAATGCGAACCTTAGGAACCGATGATGTTCCTTGTGGATAGGAATATGTAGATACGCATCCTTTAAATCCACCGTGGTCATGAATTGACCTTCCTGGATGGAAGGAAGAATTGTTCGAATGGTTTCCATTTTGAACGATGGAACCTTGAGAAACTTGTTTAAGATCTTGAGATCTAAGATTGGTCTGAACGTTCCCTCTTTTTTGGGAACTATGAACAGATTGGAGTAGAACCCCATCCCTTGTTCGCCTAATGGAACAGGATGAATCACTCCCATTTTTAACAGGTCTTCTACACAATGTAAGAATGCCTGTCTCTTTATGTGGTCTGAAGACAATTGAGACCTGTGGAACCTCCCCCTTGGGGGAAGCCCCTTGAATTCCAGAAGATAACCTTGGGAGACTATTTCTAGTGCCCAAGGATCCAGAACATCTCTTGCCCAAGCCTGAGCGAAGAGAGAGAGTCTGCCCCCCACCAGATCCGGTCCCGGATCGGGGGCCAACATTTCATGCTGTCTTGGTAGCAGTGGCAGGTTTCTTGGCCTGCTTTCCCTTGTTCCAGCCTTGCATTGGTCTCCAGGCTGGCTTGGCTTGAGAAGTATTACCCTCTTGCTTAGAGGACGTAGCACTTGGGGCTGGTCCGTTTCTACGAAAGGGACGAAAATTAGGTTTATTTTTGGCCTTGAAAGACCTATCCTGAGGAAGGGCGTGGCCCTTACCCCCAGTGATATCAGAGATAATCTCTTTCAAGTCAGGGCCAAACAGCGTTTTCCCCTTGAAAGGAATGTTAAGGAGTTTGTTCTTGGAAGACGCATCCGCTGACCAAGATTTCAACCAAAGCGCTCTGCGCGCCACAATAGCAAACCCAGAATTCTTCGCCGCTAACCTAGCCAATTGCAAAGTGGCGTCTAGGGTGAAAGAATTAGCCAATTTGAGAGCACGGATTCTGTCCATAATCTCCTCATAAGGAGGAGAATCACTATCGATCGCCTTTTCTAGCTCATCGAACCAGAAACACGCGGCTGTAGTGACAGGGACAATGCATGAAATTGGTTGTAGAAGGTAACCTTGCTGAACAAACATCTTTTTAAGCAAACCTTCTAATTTTTTATCCATAGGATCTTTGAAAGCACAACTATCTTCTATGGGTATAGTGGTGCGTTTGTTTAAAGTAGAAACCGCTCCCTCGACCTTGGGGACTGTCTGCCATAAGTCCTTTCTGGGGTCGACCATAGGAAACAATTTTTTAAATATGGGGGGAGGGACGAAAGGTATACCGGGCCTTTCCCATTCTTTATTTACAATGTCCGCCACCCGCTTGGGTATAGGAAAAGCTTCTGGGAGCCCCGGGACCTCTAGGAACTTGTCCATTTTACATAGTTTCTCTGGGATGATCAAATTCTCACAATCATCCAGAGTGGATAATACCTCCTTAAGCAGAGCGCGGAGATGTTCCAACTTAAATTTAAATGTAATCACATCGGGTTCAGCTTGTTGAGAAATTTTCCCTGAATCTGAAATTTCTCCCTCAGACAAAACCTCCCTGGCCCCCTCAGACTGGTGTAGGGGCATTTCAGAACCATTATCATCAGCGTCCTCATGCTCTTCAGTATCTAAAACAGAGCAGTCGCGCTTACGCTGATAAGTGGGCATTTTGGCTAAAATGTTTTTGATAGAATTATCCATTACAGCCGTTAATTGTTGCATAGTAAGGAGTATTGGCGCGCTAGATGTACTAGGGGCCTCCTGAGTGGGCAAGACTCGTGTAGACGAAGGAGGGAATGATGCAGTACCATGCTTACTCCCCTCACTTGAGGAATCATCTTGGGCATCATTTTCAGTGTCACATAAATCACATTTATTTAAATGAGAAGGAACCTTGGCTTCCCCACATTCAGAACACAGTCTATCTGGTAGTTCAGACATGTTAAACAGGCATAAACTTGATAACAAAGTACAAAAAACGTTTTAAAATAAAACCGTTACTGTCACTTTAAATTTTAAACTGAACACACTTTATTACTGCAATTGCGAAAAAGTATGAAGGAATTGTTCAAAATTCACCAAAATTTCACCACAGTGTCTTAAAGCCTTAAAAGTATTGCACACCAAATTTGGAAGCTTTAACCCTTAAAATAACGGAACCGGAGCCGTTTTTAACTTTAACCCTTTACAGTCCCTGGTATCTGCTTTGCTGAGACCCAACCAAGCCCAAAGGGGAATACGATACCAAATGACGCCTTCAGAAAGTCTTTTCTATGTATCAGAGCTCCTCACACATGCGACTGCATGTCATGCTTCTCAAAAACAAGTGCGCAATACCGACGCGAAAATGAGGCTCTGCCTATGATTAGGGAAAGCCCCTAGAGAATAAGGTGTCTAAAACAGTGCCTGCCGATATTATTTTACAAAAATACCCAGATTAAATGATTCCTCAAGGCTAAATATGTGTATTATATGAATCGATTTAGCCCAGAAAATGTCTACAGTCTTAATAAGCCCTTGTGAAGCCCTTATTTACTGTCTGAATAAAAATGGCTTACCGGATCCCATAGGGAAAATGACAGCTTCCAGCATTACATCGTCTTGTTAGAATGTGTCATACCTCAAGCAGCAAAAGACTGCTCACTGTTCCCCCAACTGAAGTTAATTCCTCTCAACAGTCCTGTGTGGAACAGCCATGGATTTTAGTAACGGTTGCTAAAATCATTTTCCTCTTACAAACAGAAATCTTCATCTCTTTTCTGTTTCAGAGTAAATAGTACATACCAGCACTATTTTAAAATAACAAACTCTTGATTGAATAATAAAAACTACAGTTAAACACTAAAAAACTCTAAGCCATCTCCGTGGAGATGTTGCCTGTACAACGGCAAAGAGAATGACTGGGGTAGGCGGAGCCTAGGAGGGATCATGTGACCAGCTTTGCTGGGCTCTTTGCCATTTCCTGTTGGGGAAGAGAATATCCCACAAGTAAGGATGACGCCGTGGACCGGACACACCTATTAAAGCGACATGTTCATTTATATCTTACGCACTCCAAATTTGTGCTACCAATACATGCAGCCCCTCATCTGATGCCCCTATGGGTGTACTTTCCAAAACAGTGTACCTTGTAGAGCTGCAACAACCAATCGATAATAATCGATTATGAAATAGTTTGCAAACCAACTAATCGATTAGATTTTTTCGACATTTAGTTGGTCTGGGAACAGTACCAAACTGATTTACTCCAATGAGTTCCTGCACATGGTATTGTGATTTATGTTTATGCCATTAGCCTAAAGGACGTCAACAGACATTTACATTTCACTTTTTCAGAACAGTATAAGTTTACAACTACTCCTGGCTTATGAGCAACTCAGAAATAAAATGGGAGTCATCATTTGGATTGTTTATCTTAAATCAGGTGATTTGGGACTATGCCTTGCATGATATATAGTGCTGAGCTTGTTGTTTACACCTAGCCCTAGATTGATGGGAGTTATTTGAACTGATGTGCACATAATTATTAGCTGATCACTTGATATAGCTGATTATATGTACTGTATAGATACATGTGTAAGGCTTTGTCCTGATATTGATATATAGTCATTAGCGCTTTTGACTTTCGTTTTTTTTTTTTTTTTTTTTAAATATTTTAAATTAATTGTAATATGTAATTGTAATATGTAACAAATTCAACCTCCATAAGTATATATTTGCTATTTTAAGAGCGGACTAGATATTTTTCCCCTAACCTTTATAGCTGGTTATTTACCATTGCATATAGATATTTAAGATATTGAAGTGCAGGCTTACTTTATTAAGAAGCCCCTTGCATTATGCATCTCAGGCACCATCTGAGCGCCTCTTCTCTGCTGCAGGCAAAATAGCTTGCAAAAAGAGCCAGACTCAGCCAGGAGCATGTGGACATGTCATTTTTGCATTTAAATGCAAAGCTTCTGAGAGAGTGAATAACAATGGTAATAACAGTGACAGTCTACCTCTTTGTAGTTCTACCTCTTTTGAAACAGTTTGTGTTATTTTTGTTTTCTCGATTATAAAAATGTGTTCTGCTGCTGGTTAAAAAATTGGACAAACAGTTGTGTTAATGTAAAGTTTTAGTCTGAAGTGTATATTAGTAACACTCGGTATGTATATTTTATTTTAAATATAGGATATTTTTCTTTTAATCCAATTAGTCTATTAATCGAAAAAATAATTGATTATGAAAATAATCGTTGGTTGCAGCCCTAGTACCTTGTATACTGTATCCTAAATTTCCAGTTGGCTACAGCTGCTAAGCCATTCCCCACCTGTGTGCTAAGCTGCTTTTGAGATTTTTGTTGCAGTTCACATTCACACACTTTTAGAAGTTTTGTGTGAATACCCTATACAAACTATTTATTGTTTTTATTCCGCAGACTCTGCATTTGAAAAATAAAGCAAAACATTAGAAAAAAGTGTATATTTTTGACTCCTGACTCAACTGTATGCAATTTTATTTTTTGTAAACTATCATCAAAACCTGTGTGGATAAATATTTGTAGTAGATAACCTGTATAAAATAAGTAAAAATTGAGAACATGTCACTGTGTTTTTTTACTGTTTTATTACCGGGATGTCAATTTAGTATATAAACAAAAACAGCATTTTTAAATTAAATATTCTGTTACTGGCATTTAAACGGTTCTAGCTGCCAGGGTAGTTAAGATATGGCAACTAAACCCTCATCTGATAGACCAGGGAGTGTAGTTTCTAAAAATATTTCTCTCTCAAAACTGGAGTATGTAACAAAAAGGTGAGGCGATTACCTTTCCAATGGTGGGTCTTGTGGGTCTGTTGTGGCTTAGATGTCCAAGAAACTGGCATCTAAGCAGCATGCCCCCATCTCTCCATAACGGTCAATTGACAGTTGTAAATAAAGTTGTGTGATGATGTCATCACACTCCGTGTGAAGCCCGTAGCCTGCTCTTCAATATGAGGGCAAAATCGGTCGGAGGGAGATGGGGGCCTTTTAGGCCCCGCTCAAGGTCAGTAAGTCCTAGCGACGGCATGAAGCTGTCGTTAGCACCTGAGTGTGAAACTTAGTGATGGCTCCATGCCGTCATTAGCACTCAAAGGATTAAAGGTACAGTAAAGTCAAAATTATACTTTCATGACTCGGATAGAGTATGTAAATTTAAACAACTTTCCAATTTACTTCTATTATAAAATTTGTTTTGTTTTCTGAGAATAGTTTGTTGAAGAGTAAACCTAGATGTGCTTATACTCCAGGAGAGTGCACGTGTCTTGAGGTTTTGTTTGCAACATTGTTTTTAAAAATGTTACAAATACTGCTAGACGGCTAAAGAAAAGTGCACTCTCCTGGAGTCCTATGAGCCCACCTAGGTTTTCTCTTCATCAAGAGAAAAAAAGCAAATAGCATGCACCATCTAGACAATGAAAGTTTAATTTTGACTTTACTGTCCCTTTAATTAAAGTTTTATGTCCATTTAAACAGACAAGAAGAATAAAGCACAATATCCTAAATACGCTTGAGCAGCAAATAACTTCAGCTGTTTACAGTTTCAGACAATTAAAAAACAGAATTTATGTTTACCTGATAAATTACTTTCTCCAACGGTGTGTCCGGTCCACGGCGTCATCCTTACTTGTGGGATATTCTCTTCCCCAACAGGAAATGGCAAAGAGCCCAGCAAAGCTGGTCACATGATCCCTCCTAGGCTCCGCCTACCCCAGTCATTCGACCGACGTTAAGGAGGAATATTTGCATAGGAGAAACCATATGATACCGTGGTGACTGTAGTTAAAGAAAATAAATTATCAGACCTGATTAAAAAACCAGGGCGGGCCGTGGACCGGACACACCGTTGGAGAAAGTAATTTATCAGGTAAACATAAATTCTGTTTTCTCCAACATAGGTGTGTCCGGTCCACGGCGTCATCCTTACTTGTGGGAACCAATACCAAAGCTTTAGGACACGGATGATGGGAGGGAGCAAATCAGGTCACCTAGATGGAAGGCACCACGGCTTGCAAAACCTTTCTCCCAAAAATAGCCTCAGAAGAAGCAAAAGTATCAAACTTGTAAAATTTGGTAAAAGTGTGCAGTGAAGACCAAGTCGCTGCCCTACATATCTGATCAACAGAAGCCTCGTTCTTGAAGGCCCATGTGGAAGCCACAGCCCTAGTGGAATGAGCTGTGATTCTTTCGGGAGGCTGCCGTCCGGCAGTCTCGTAAGCCAATCTGATGATGCTTTTAATCCAAAAAGAGAGAGAGGTAGAAGTTGCTTTTTGACCTCTCCTTTTACCGGAATAAACAACAAACAAGGAAGATGTTTGTCTAAAATCCTTTGTAGCGTCTAAATAGAATTTTAGAGCGCGAACAACATCCAAATTGTGCAACAAACGTTCCTTCTTTGAAACTGGTTTCGGGCACAGAGAAGGTACGATAATCTCCTGGTTAATGTTTTTGTTAGAAACAACTTTTGGAAGAAAACCAGGTTTAGTACGTAAAACCACCTTATCTGCATGGAACACCAGATAAGGAGGAGAACACTGCAGAACAGATAATTCTGAAACTCTTCTAGCAGAAGAAATTGCAACCAAAAACAAAACTTTCCAAGATAATAACTTAATATCAACGGAATGTAAGGGTTCAAACGGAACCCCCTGAAGAACTGAAAGAACTAAGTTGAGACTCCAAGGAGGAGTCAAAGGTTTGTAAACAGGCTTGATTCTAACCAGAGCCTGAACAAAGGCTTGAACATCTGGCACAGCTGGCAGCTGTGCCAGATGT